>NW_027526220.1:0-82500 GCF_048455015.1 Haemaphysalis longicornis | reverse complement strand
GGTTTGCGAAAAGGGGTAATATCCCGAAGGGGGTACCCGAACATGTTTCCCAAGTGTATGTGCTTTACCGACTAACTGGCAATATTTGACAACTTCCATTATAAAACTGTGCCAGGCGTGAGCACGCGATAATTTGTGTGGTCGTGTGTCGAAAAGGCGTATTTTAGGAGTACGAGAAATAAACGTGTATTTCAGCAAGGTAGCAATGAGGCGGCGATGTGACCAGGATCCAATGTTCTGGAGGCCGGGAGTCTGCGAAAGTTGGATGGCGTGGTGCAAGGTTCTTGAAGTTCCTGTGCCGATCTGGTCGGCACAGACACACTGCTCAAAGGATGAGCGGAGGTTTTGTAGGCAGGAGAACACAATATGATACGCAGTTTGTTTGTTTTGATTATTTTGACAATCAGACATTACCAAGGTGCTGAGGCAAAATGTCACTATAATACTCGCTTGAGTAGGCCCCTAGCACGTGACAGCCCAAGCAATACGAACAGAAGGAACCATGCATGCCTGAATAAATACAAATATACAATAAGGTACGCATTTCGGCTGGTTGGTTCATGATTACGAGTGACAAAACAGCGCTAAAAAGAGAGGACAAGAAAGGACACAGGACCCCGGCGCGGACTAACAACCAAATGTGTTTTATTTCTTCAGTCAGCATATACACTTCACCATTATCACAAAGCAATGACAAATTGATTGGAATACTCAGCCTGCGCAGAGGCTAAGAGGCGATCAATCAGACATGAATTTTATCTCTTTTGGAAGGAGGGAAATCGAGGGGAGACTACACATGCCTCGCCACTGTTGTGGATGTGATAGGCTTCTGAAATGAGACGCGCGCATTCATCATGGTATTTTGTCAAGAAAGTGGTATCTACAAAAATTGGGTGGCACTTGCATTTCTCACAGTTCTTACAATGAATGGATAACTGACTATCAGCAGCTTGTTTTTTAACCTTATTCGAATGTTCCCGCAAGCGGTCATTCGCGCAAGGGTTAAGGCTTGGGCGAGTTGGTGCATGATTATAAAAGGGGAACAGCGCAAACTCAGACAAGACACAAGAAGAAGGAGGTGACCTTGTGTTGTCTGAGTTTGCGCTGTTCCCCTTTTATAGTCATTCGCGCACCGCCCCGTTTGACCGATATATTAATTCCCGCAAGAAAGAGGAATTTTGTAAACAACACCTTGGCGACATTCAACAAACTTCTGCTTATGTTTCTTAGTAAATCCTCTTGTTTTCCTCCTCTCCTCTAGATTCACTTTCTGGTACAGACTACCGAGCTTATTTTGGGCAGAAAACAATAGCTTAACACCTGCCCTGCCGACAACCTTCCTGAGATTGTGCGCCACATTGTGCACATATGAGATGACGGCAATTTTTGCTGCGAGTTTGTCTCCGATTGTATGTAACTGAGCATTTTTTTCTTAAGGTCTGAAGGGGCTTTCAGCAATGTTAGCCAAAAGCGTTGCTGGAAAACCTGCAAGCTTCAGACGTGCTACTTGCGACAGAAAACTTTCATCAACTTGGTGGTCACAAGACCTACTTCGCGCCGCCTTCATGCACGCTGTTACAATGCCGTGTTTTACAATCTTCGAGTGGGCAGACAAAAAAGGAAGAAGGCTCTTTTGAGACATTGGCGCATAACGCCAACAGACATGGCTATCTGAGAACGCGAGCTCCAAGTCTAAGAAGCGTAGTTTGTTATCTGAAGTGTGCTCAGTCGTCAGTTCAAAACAGCTTAATTCTGCGACAAACACGTCAAAGACAGCCTTAGCAGCAGGCTGCTCGTCAGAAGGGTTAGTGCTGTAAAATATTAAAAAGTCATCCACATATCGCATCACCTTAACCGAGCTCGTCTGACTTAGCTTGCTCTCAAGCTTACGGTCGTAGCTGGCTAATAAAATGTCACTAAGAACCGGGGCGATGCAAGATCCTATGCACACACCTTTCCGCTGTATAAAAAGCTTATCATCCAGGCAGATGAGGGTGGATTGATATAGAACTTTAAAAATTCTAAAAACCTGTCTACAGTGGTTCAACATGCGTTCTAAAACTTAATAGCCCCGTATCTGTCAATGCAATTGCTCACTTCGGTACATACTTCTTCCTGAGGCAGCGAATAATATCAGTCCTTAATGTCCACGGAAAACGCACTCACACCCAATGGACACTCCTACCGGAGATAGTCAGAGACAGTACCTGGCGTCTTAATAAGGTAGGGGTCGTCGACTTCAAGAAGACACAAGCATCTTTGCAGAAAGCTACCAAGTTCTCGCTGCCAGGTTCCCCGCTTAGAAACAATGACTCGGAACGGGCATAGTTCCTTGTGTGTCTTGGCACTGAAGAAGGCCGAAACACCGGTCTCTTTGCAGGCCTTCACGGAGGATGCAAGTTTTGAAAGTCCGGCTCTCTTGCACAGCTGAACAGCCCTTGCTTTTACCTTCGCAAAAACCACTCTTTTTACTTCTTTGAAGTTACCACGGATGGCCGCATCTACTTTTTCTTTGTAGAGACTTAGAGGCATCACGACAAATCCTCCTTCTTTATCGGAAAGGAGCAGCTTTAGCCCATCTTCTCGAAGAACGGTAACCGCTCTGTAAAGCCTAGCACTACTGCCTTTTTTAACCCGCTGAGGCAGGCAATCAACGCCTTCTTTGATACACCTGTCCACTTCATCCAATCCTGCTCTACCAACAGCTGTCCTCACGAGGCTGGGCAGCTCTGTCTTATCCAGATCAGGGTGCTGACAAAATTTCGGCCCAAGCTTGAGGAGATCAGCCACGTTCTTCGGGATTGAGGCATCACCAAGCACCTTGAGTTCTTGACCTGTTCCTTGAAATCGTTGCTTGCTCCTAGGCAGTCGAACGACTACGTTGCCCCATAGGAAGTCGGCAGTCTGTGACGCCAGTCGCACGTCATGAAGGAACTTCCTTTGGGCACTGGGCAAAGGCAATTCGTTGTGGCTCACAAACGGTAAGCAGTCTGTGTAGAAGCGTACTTGTTGGCATGCCTCTGACCTCAAAATTTGGCACAATATTTTGATGTGGCCTTCCGAAGGTATTAGTGCTCCAAAAAGAAGGGTCTCTACGCCTACTCGCTCAAGCATTCGTACCTGCCGCCGGAAGCTACCCTTCTTTTGATGTGGCCTTCCGAAGGTATTAGTGCTCGAAAAAGAAGCGTCTCTACGCCTACTCGCTCAAGCATTCGTACCTGCCGCCGGAAGCTACCCTTCTTTTTGGAGCACTAATACCTGCGGAAGGCCACATCAAAAGATTGTGCCGAATTTTGAGGTCAGAGGCATGCCAACAAGTACGCTTCTACACAGACTGCTTACCGTTTGTGAGCCACAACGAATTGCCTTTGCCCAGTGCCCAAAGGAAGTTCCTTCATGACGTGCGACTGGCGTCACAGACTGCCGACTTCCTATGGGGCAACGTAGTCGTTCGACTGCCTAGGAGCAAGCAACGATTTCAAGGAACAGGTCAAGAACTCAAGGTGCTTGGTGATGCCTCAATCCCGAAGAACGTGGCTGATCTCCTCAAGCTTGGGCCGAAATTTTGTCAGCACCCTGATCTGGATAAGACAGAGCTGCCCAGCCTCGTGAGGACAGCTGTTGGTAGAGCAGGATTGGATGAAGTGGACAGGTGTATCAAAGAAGGCGTTGATTGCCTGCCTTAGCGGGTTAAAAAAGGCAGTAGTGCTAGGCTTTACAGAGCGGTTACCGTTCTTCGAGAAGATGGGCTAAAGCTGCTCCTTTCCGATAAAGAAGGAGGATTTGTCGTGATGCCTCTAAGTCTCTACAAAGAAAAAGTAGATGCGGCCATACGTGGTAACTTCACAGAAGTAAAAAGAGTGGTTTTTGCGAAGGTAAAAGCAAGGGCTGTTCAGCTGTGCAAGAGAGCCGGACTTTCAAAACTTGCATCCTCCGTGAAGGCCTGCAAAGAGACCGGTGTTTCGGCCTTCTTCAGTGCCAAGACCCACAAGGAACTATGCCCGTTCCGAGTCATTGTTTCTAAGCGGGGAACCTGGCAGCGAGAACTTGGTAGCTTTCTGCAAAGATGCTTGTGTCTTCTTGAAGTCGACGACCCCTACCTTATTAAGACGCCAGGTACTGTCTCTGACTATCTCCGGTAGGAGTGTCCATTGGGTGTGAGTGCGTTTTCCGTGGACATTAAGGACTGATATTATTCGCTGCCTCAGGAAGAAGTATGTACCGAAGTGAGCAATTGCATTGACAAATACGGGGCTATTAAGTTTTAGAACACATGTTGAACCACTGTAGACAGGTTTTTAGAATTTTTAAAGTTCTATATGCAATCCACCCTCATCTGCCTGGATGATAAGCTTTTTATACAGCGGAAAGGTGTGTGCATAGGATCTTGCATCGCCCCGGTTCTTAGTGACATTTTATTAGCCAGCTACGACCGTAAGCTTGAGAGCAAGCTAAGTCAGACGAGCGCGGTTAAGGTGATGCGATATGTGGATTACTTTTTAATATTTTACAGCACTAACCCTTCTGACGAGCAGCCTGCTGCTAAGGCTGTATTTGACGTGTTTGTCGCAGAATTAAGCTGTTTTGAACTGACGACTGAGCACCCTTCAGATAACAAACTACGCTTCTTAGACTTGGAGCTCGCGTTCTCAGATAGCCATGTCTGTTGGCGTTATGCGCCAAGGTCTCAAAAGAGCATTTTTCCTTTTTCGTCTGCCCACTCGAAGATTGTAAAACGCCGCATTGCAACAGCGTGCATGCAGGCGGCGCTAAGTACGTCTTGTGACCACCAAGTTGATGAAAGTTTCTGTCGCAAGTAGCACGCCTGAATCTTGCAGGTTTTTCAGCAACGCTTTTGGCTAACATTGCTGAAAGCCTCTTAGCAGGCCTTAAGAAAAAACGCTCAGTTGCCATACAATCGGAGACAAACTCGCAGCAAAAAATAGCCGTCATCCCATATGTGCACAAGGTGGCGCACAATCTCAAGAATGTTGTCGGCAGGGCAGGCGTTCAGCTATTGTTTTCTGCCCAAAATAAGCTCGGTAGTCTGTGCCAGAAAGTGAATCGAGAGGAGAGGAGGAAAACAACAGGATGTACTAAGAAACATAAGCAGAAGTTTGTTGAATGTCGCCAAGGTGTTGTTTACAAAATTCCTCTTTCTTGCGGGAATTATTATATCGGTGAAACGGGGCGGTGCGCGAATGACCTTTTGCGGGAACATTCGAATAAGGTTAAAAAATAAGCTGCTGATAGTCAGTTATCCATTCATTGTAAGAACTGTAAGAAATGCAAGTGCCACCCAATTTTTGAAGATACCACTTTCTTGTCAAAATACCATGATGAATGCGCGCGTCTCATTTCAGAAGCCTATCACATCCACAACAGTGGAAAGGCATGTGTTAGCCTCCCCTCGATTTCCCTCCTTCCAAAAGAGATAAAATTCATGTCCGATTGATCGCCTCTTAGCCTCTGCGCAGTCTGAGTATTCCAATCAATTTGTTTGTCATTGCTTTGTGATAATGGTGAAGTATTGATGCTGACTGAAGAAATAAAACACATTTGGTTGTTAGTCAGCGCCGTGGTCCTGTGTCCTTTCTTGTCCTGTCTTTTTGGGGCTGTTTTTTCACTCCTAACAAGTATGCATACACACTTTCTGCGTAATAGACTATAAATATTACATGCTGCGAAAATATGTAACTTAAAGGGGCACTGACACAAAAATTTTGCATCTTGTTTTTTTTTTTTTTGTTGCGATAAGTAGCTAGTGACCTACTTATAACCTGTAGAAACCTCATTTGCTTCAGCGTGCGACGGTTGTTTAATTAGAGGCATTTTCAATGCGGCCAGTCGCAGTTTCGGTTTCAGCGAGCGCCGCGAAACGATGGATTTTGTGGATTTTGTGTGAACAAAGCTGACCACGTGACCATCGGAGGGATATCACAGAGCAGAGCCGCCGTAGCACTGTCGAATCCGCATCGACGGCAGTTTCTGCGAATGCCCCCACGTACTGATCTCGTGAGGCGCTTAATTAAAAAGCGACCGTGGATGTGACGCAGGCGCTGCGAGTGCAAATGCTACCGCGGCTAAAGAACGACGCGCGACGCTCGAGACGGTGGGTGGCAAGACGCGCGCTGTGAGCAGCCGGCCGGTCTGCCTACAGGTCCGCCTACAGATGTGTTCGGCTTAGCACTGCGGCGGATATTCGCGTGCCGCTCTCGTAAGCGGTGCAGATGACAATTTTTAATGCAACCCGCCATCGCCTCATTAACTCCTTTCTCATGTAAGCCACCATGGTCGGGACTTGGGGACAATTTCGTGCAGCGGTAACAAGATATTACTCGAGCTACCTGCACCGGCCGCGGCCGGGGCCGCCGCCTGCACAGCGACCGTGCGGCTAGCTCAGTGGGCTTTTCGTGCCTCCGCCGCGTTTTCGCATCCAATGGTAATAAACAGTAATAGAAACAGAGTACCTGGAATCGCTGTAGAACTTTGGTCGTGGCCAGCTGCCCGATGAGCTTACGAAATCACGGCGCCTCCGCCGCCAACGATCGGGTCGTTCGTTCTCGAGAGCAGAAGCTCCGCCCTCCGGCCCTCCGATTGGAGCGGCGAGCCGGGCGAGCCGGCAAAAAGCGCCGGCAGTGCGGAAGCGGCAAACACAAACTCGTGACGTGTGTGGATGTTGTTTATTTACAATTGCGCGTGGTCCTCTGCTGGCTGCTCGGTTGCGTTTCGCACACTTTAAAATTGATTTTAAATATGTTCTAGGCTGTATTCGCCGCTGATATTTTGCAGATGATGTATATGTGTTCCCACCAATCTATCTCCGAAGTTATCTCGCCTTCAAAATTTTGTGTCAGTGCCCCTTTAAGAGAGATACACGCTTTTTTGGGTAACAAAATAATAACTATCATATAAAATAAAATAAAAATACAATGCAATCACCGGGCTTTTGCAAAGGAAACAGATATAGCATAAACATATGCACAAAATAACACAAGATTACAAGAAAATATTACAAATGAGGTAGAAAATAGTGTTTTAGTTTCCGTCTAAAAGCGGCTACCGAGGAAGTGTGCTCAGTTAGGTCAAGCAGTACAGGATGACAATTCAGAGGATTAGGAATTCCCCGTTTGAGTGTTTGAATGCCATAATTCGTTCGGGTACATGTATTTATAAAGTGTTTGCGCAGGAAATTATATGTCACTTCAGTGTTAGTGTAATTAAAAAGAAAACGCTCTGGTTCAGCTTTGAATTCCACAAAACTCGTTTCAGCAAGTCGTTGATTACACAGACTGAATATCAAGTATGGAAATGTATTGACATAGTTTGAGAGAATACGGATCAATCGCACACCCTTCTTTTGCATGCAGTGCAAGCCGGGCATGAACGATTTTGACGCAACTCCCCATACAAGTAAACAGTAATACAACCGTGAGTGTACACAGGCCAAATAAAGTGTGAATTGCATTGTGAGCAGTCCGGTGAAAAAAGGATGTTGAAATCTTTTAGAGTATTGTCTGATGGTACAGTGTTTCTGTTAAAATCTGGTTACATATTTGTTGTAACATTGGTAGTTACACTTACTGTGGGATATGCAATTCTTGGTGAATTTTATTCCGCTTCATTCAAATTTAAAAACCAAGCTAGACTTTCATACAAAATGTTTCGAGCTTTATACATCGGCTCCATGAAGTTCTACCTCCTAGGTTTTTCGCAGTTTGGGAGTTGTCATCACAGTACTATCACGTCTTTCCTTCTATAAATCACACCTACGGTCCTTTTTTCGGGATAGTAGCTTTGGCCTTGAAAGCTCCGTTAACATTTCCGCTACAATAAGTTACTGCAGAGCAGGAAAGCGCATAGTTCCGACAATTCATATATATTGCGAAATTGCTTCTCGGAGACTTTTAGGGCGCCGTCCCTTGTGGGCTCGGGCATTCGGCGCCTCATGTCCTGGTCGTAACCATCGTTTCATGTTGTCACGGCACTAAAACACCGGGACCCATGTTTACGTCTGGCGCTGGAGCGCTTGGTAACGCTTAATAAAAAACACCAAAACACTTGTTTATGCCGCGCGTTAAAAGGCTTCGCGCTTCAAAGACACGAGATTTTTATAGCAAAACTGTATCTAACCCAAGCGGTTTCATCCCCGTTGGCAAGAACGCCAAGGCACCAAGAATACACTTATGCATTGCACGCTTCGCCTCTCCGCAGGTTTTACGTTAGCGTAGATGGCCCAGGATTTTTGTCTACTCTTTACTCTTACTCTTACTCTTTATAGCCATGGACATTTTCTGAGAGGACAACAACAATCACAAGTTTTTTCTCAAAGGGACACCTAAGGCTTCCGCTTGAAGGACTTGGCCACCGCCTAAACATGTTTTGTGGAGTCTCCTGAAGTTAACACTTATTTATAACGCCGGCACGTTCACTAATCCTCGGTTTAGGCATTTGCTGCTCACCAGGAAACATCATCACCAACGTAATCATCATTAAAACCATGGCGAAATGGGACGGGATCCTTGTTGCGGCGTAGGCCCAACTACCATCCTCATTAGTAATGGGCGGGCAGTCATTGAGGTGTCCGCAGGCCGACGCATCCCTGTGTGTTGGTGGCGGAGGGGACGGGCAATGAGATTTCACAGTGGTGTTCCATTTAAGGTCTGGGCCTGCCACTGGCCATCAACCAACTAAGCATGCGAGCGGCAATCAAAACAACCCCACAGTGCTTCATATGGGTAACAAATTTTTGATTGGTGACATGACTGTTGGGACAACAGCGTAGGGCTTTGGACGCTACTCTCCGTTGCGCCATCGGGCCCAAGGTAAGAAGCTTTTTCTCACCGTCGAAAATCAACCACGCCCCGGCGACAAAATTATCATTACGCTGCAAGCCTCCAACTCCACTCCACGTACTGTCAACATTAGTTCGCCTGCCCATTGACGACATGAAAAGCTGTGCAGCTGGTACGGAAATTTTACGAATCACCAAATATGACATCTCTTCAGTTACAGTGCCATTTTTCTTCTTGCCCCCAGAGACGCGTCGAAGCAACTCCGGAATGTTGATTCGTTTAGGTATACTCGCGTGTTATTAAAGCTAAGCTGTATTGTCGCCACTAGTGCCGTCATACACCTATACGCCCTGCATGGAAGCCAACTTGGTCTGAAGACTATATGATGAATGATCGTGGCTGAAGTGGGAGAAAAAAGGCTTCCCGTGACCGGAATCGAACCTGTCTCCCCTGGTGTTATGAAGCCGCCGTCTATCCGATTGCTCCATCTCGACATGGCCGAAACGAATCCCAAGCAGTAGATACCAATTCGCAGCGTACACCCTAAACTCAAATGTTAGGCCTACGGAGTGCACACCCGCTAAGAATAGCTGCGGGTTTTCTAGAAAGTGATGCATAGCTTCAGAGTAGCACGTACTCTTACCGCGTGATTGGAAAACCAAAGAATCCATCCCGAGAAAGCTTCGCGATCAACCATTGCCGACGTTTGACGGAGAGGTGCATTATTTTTTGTATGCCTGAGTTTTTTGTATATAACCCATTTGCTTCTTTTTTCTCTACGACATTCTTGACCTTGTATCCAGTCATTAAAGGCGCTTTGTATGTGCTTTTGTATAGTAGTAGGCTGTGACTCATGGGTTTTTACATTAATCTTGGCCCATCATACGAAGTTACAAGCCTACCAAGATTCCCGCGTAACCACCGGGGAAGGGCAGTTCAGTTAATATTGGTAGTCGTCAATGTACGGCGTGTTTTAAATTATATACATGAGGCAAAATTTTAAATGGGTGACTGAAGATGTTGCTGATTATTTTGGGAAAGAGCGTGTAAAGCAGAAAGACGAGAAAGGTTGGGACAGAGAGGCGCGGCGCCTTTGCTTTGGATTTACCGTTGTTACATTAGCTGGGTAATAATGTTCGGCTGCGTCGTATTTTGTGGTCATGTGACCTACGATTTATATTCCGTCGTTTTGGCTGAGAGAATCGCCAGGCGATTAGGCCTAATTTTGATACAGTATGTCGCTAAGTCTGTCTTATACGACGGTGTTCGATAACCTCCACAGAGACGTCGATTGCAATTATTGAACGTATAGCCTTGCTAATATGGTTTTAGAACCCTTTGCACGTTGGTGAAACTATTTTTTGTGTTCAGCCTGATGTATGTCGATGACTTTTATTGCCCCGGTTCAAGCAGCGGCTTAATCGGATGGTGTAAAGACATTGCTTCAGCTACTTTATAGAGACATTTTTATCTTTTTGGCACTTTTATAAAGAGAGTGTCCTGTGAAAAGTATTTTTGGGTACCAACTTCTTCTGAAACGAATTATGTTACCATCGCCATTCTTTGACAGTTTTCTTCAGCATGATTTATTCATTCTTTTGTGTGAAGTATCATTGCAACCTGTGCCTCGATAAGTCATGAGAATGCTGAGGTTGGAATATTGCCTGGATCCATATATCATATTATTCAGTTACGCTACCCCCCTTTTTCATGCGGAATTTTCGGGATTTTTTTATTTTTTCGGTGCAGCAATTCTCTGTCAATCCCGTTTATTGTGTACAGGTTCAATAACCAAAAAGATTGTATTCTGTGCACCTTCCATTCATATGTTCCTTATCAGCTTCGTGATATTCAGCAAGTGTGAGTACCAGATCATACAAGGACACTGTACAATGAAGTCGTTGGAAATTAAGTATGACTCTTGGTGACCCTGCTGTCGTGCGACGTTTAATTTTCAGTTTTGCATTGAGTGGTGTTTTCGTGGTTTCAACTAAATAAAACTATAAGAAGCACGGCCTTACTTGCTCTTCTGAATATAACTATGGTTATATTCATGGCACGAAGGTCTTGTAAATACCCGAAATGCGATGCAAAAATAAATGCATTTCATTGCAGAATTTGTCCATTCGATATTTGCCCACACAAATATGATCTGTACTCACCACCTAAATGTCCTCCTGCCATAAACCGAAAGCCTTAAACACATCATTTTTTAATGGCCCCAACGTCCTCCAATTTAGACAAACGCATCTAGAGTCGATCTTCAATCAGCCCCACCTCCCTAATTGTTGACTTGACGTCTGGGCCAAGACCTCCTGGAGGCGCACTGGCTTCGGTATAATAAAGGATTCAGGAAGAGGTACGTGCTGGTCGCCTCATAAGGAAGAGATTGTGGCACCACGCTCCGGACAAGGGTTGCGTAACAAAACAGTTTTTTCCCCTTCCTTTTTGTTCTTGTCTGCACTCCTACTCGGCGCTTCTGCTTTAGGAGTTTGCACAGAGATGTTTTGCCCGTCCTCCATTTCTTGTTTGGGCGGCAGGCAAGTTTTTCTCGTGGTCAGTAGTTACTTCTTATTTATTTTAACAGCGAAGCTGGTCAGCAAATCGTTATTTTTGTTGACCGCAATTAAAAATACCAAACAATTCCCGAGCGCGCTAACGTGTGTACCTGCCTCGCGACGACCGCCCAGCATCCGGGGCGCACATTTGTAAACCCAAGCATACCCACTTAAGGACATTGGACAAGATTGCGGCGGCCACCCGGCCGTTAAAAAAATCAAGAAAATGCCATGCGCTCGTGTGTGCGTGACTGGCGGTGACCGCCCAGCGCCCCCGGCGCCCGTTTAGAATCCAAGCATACTCACGTAGGGATATTGGCCAAGATTGGCCAAAAAAATAAACTCCAGCGTCCCCCATACTCATGGCAACTTTGCTTGGGACGAGAAAAACACGTCATAATATACGCCCCTCCAAAGTGATGTACAGTGATTATCAATTCCAAAAAAAATGAAGGAAGCTTACACTTATAGCATAAATAACGGAGAAAAGGACGTTGCGGCATCGAAGAAGAAGCAAATCGGCTGAAATCGAGGACATATTTTTGTTATAGTCCTGAAGGTTGCGTACAGCTTCGCTACCTTAAAGTCTTACGCGTTGCCATGAGCTTCCTTTTCTTCTTCTGCTTTCACATTCCAAGTGCTTTCCTGCTCTCGTGTTCTATCGTTTGCTTCGTACTTTGGAAGATAACCTAGGTCACACCCCAACTTTTGTTGGGCGCTTCTTAGCCCAACACTCACTAAGTAAGCCGGCATGTCCTGATTAATAAAACCAACTGATTGATTGTCTTTATTCAATTAGGAGGCTCGTAGGCCAAGGGGCATAGGGGTTAGGGCGCTTTCAATTTAAACCACAATGCTAGGCCTTGTCACGCATCAAACAAGTAAGACGACTGATGTAACAATGGCGTAGGGCGGACGAATTCAATGGAGGCGTCGTATCTATGATCTACACCTATTTCTAGCCATCGACCATTCACCTCATTCAAGGAACATAATTACCAAGCAATCTACAGCACCCGCCGTCCTCCAAGAATAGTAGGTCCGTTTATAAACTCCCCAAAAAGCTTCGGAGCCGCATCTACTACCTAACGTAGCCACCGATAACTATTGCACAGTTCTGGCTATATTCTACTCGCCTTTCATCACAAGAAACAACGCTTCAATCTGATGCAGGACTTTGCCTTTTCTTCTGCGACTCGTTTGTTACTCGTACGTGAGCTTTTCGAGTTTGCTCTAACATTTCTGTGTATGTTCTGCCTTGTTATTTGCGTTACAATGGGCTGCGTTCTTGGGATTCTGCATAAAATGACTGGAGGCCTGGGTATACTTACGACTTTATGCTTAGTGAATAACAACAATGGAGTACTCCCCTACCGCACACACAAAGCCACTGGGGGCGTTAGGGCTTGAGACCAGCACATTTTCTGTTTTCCTGGATATAGCGATTATTGATTGTTCATTTGTTTATTACTCGGCAATTATTTGTTATTTGGGTCTATTTAAGGCGAATATTTCTCCCTATTTTTGCGTCAAAAACTCGATAAAATGCAACCTCACGCATAATAGCAGACAAGCGAGTACTGAAAAGAACATTACGGAACGATTATGCTATTTGTTACGCTTAAAGGGACACTGAAGTGAATTTGTCAAGCTCCCGTTTCTGCTTGCACTGCGTAGACTGGCTCAAATTAGCACACTTTTCATCGTTTATCCCGTTGACAAATCGGTAATTATTGTACAAAGCGCGAAAGAAAAAAAAACTACCATGCGCGGTTTGCGGCGGCCGCACCAACTAAGGCTGTGACGTTGGGAGGAGGGGGCACCGTGATTGGACGATACCCAAGGTTAGCAATCAAACAAGTTTCGGTTTCGGTTTCGGTTCTGTAAAACACAACCGATGGCGTTGTTGGGTGGGCATTCTCAATATCTAATTAATCACCGTACCGCATTTCTGCCATGTTGTCGACTGTAAAGTGCATAAGATAAGCCTCCCAGGACGGCTTGGAATTTTAGCATTCACTAGCCGAGGCCTACGCAGTGCATGAGCGCCCTCCGCGTCCCCGCAGACGCTCAAATGCCGTGCGCTTTTCCCCCATATTTGGAGCTTGCCTTACTTATGCCGGTATCGTAAAAAGCATGTTCGCACCAGGCCAAGGGTCTGTTGATTCTGGCCTGCGCCCACTGCCCGCAAGCAGTCGGTGCTTATGGCTAGAGCACGCCAACGAGAACTCGCTAGCGCGCCAGTGCCAGCCTGCGCGCGTTCTGTGAACTAGTTCGTGGAGCAATGAACGTTACGGCCCAAAAAAAGGTGAACGCAGTATAGAAAACATCGGCGGAAAAGAAAAAAGTTACTTATAAAAAAAAAAGCACGTACCCATTGGTATTCGAACATGTGACTTGCAAAACACTTGCGGTGACCTTCCTAGCGCTCCAAACCATTCGGCCACCCAGCGAGCACGGCTGAACTTGGAAATATAAGGTATATAATGTATAACCAGTTTACACTTTTATTTAGTTTTAGCATTCCAAGCAGCTTAGGAGACTATTTGTTGTTTTGCGCTCATGCAGTAAGCATCCCCCAAGTTTCCATAATACCTCACTCTAATAATTGCATTTCTTAGACGGAAAAGCGTTCGCAGATGCGTAGTCGTGCTGCTGGCCGCTGTGCTTGTTCTCCCAGCGCAAAAAAGTGCTTCCCGCACCCTAGTTTTACGCTGTGCGGTAAAAATATCAGTTGATTTTATTTCCTTAGTACCTATATTGACTTCGCTGACTCTTCTCCCGCCTTTAGGAAGCCTTATATTTTCCTACTGGCGTACCAGTCAGCGAAGCGTCGCATGTGCGCTTGTGTGAAGCGACCTTGACTTGGAGCGAGATACAGTGTACAAACTAACCAAGTAAATAAAGGCACATTCTTCCATTCACAAAAGTGTCCTGGCTTCGTTTCAACTGAGCGAACGAATTGCGACGACCCGTCGGCGGCCGGCGGACGAAACGCTGGGCCGACTCTGCCTTGAAGGCCGGGGAGCCGTGCAGTAGCGCAGCCAATTGCGAGCTCGGCTCCTCCCGACGTCACACGAAAACGAAACAGAAAGTGGGCGAGCGTAAAGGGAGGAGGACAGCATGTTCGAATTAATTTTTCTACTAAATAAAATCGCGTAAACGCGCCCAGAGTGGTCGAAACATGACCTGGGGACTCCGGACTACAATTTGCGCTAGTAATCCCGCAATGTTTACAAATCACTTCAGTGTCCCTTTAAGCTCGCCGCTACCCTGTGCGCACGTGAAACAAGTTGGTGTAGTGAGGTGAAGTGCGTCTGTGCTTTGCGGAAAATTCCTCCGTCCTCGTACATGGTACGACGCGGGCGCCTCGCTGGCAGCGACTGAAGCCGCGGCACTTGTGAAATCTAAAACAAACTGTTCTGGTGGAGACATGCGGAGACCTATAGATAGATAGAAGCAACTTTATTTTGTCGCCTGTGGAGCGACACCACAATTAAAGGGCGCCGCGCCGCGGGCACTTACGTCTTCTCAGCGGGTGGTCTTGACTCAACGTGCGCCGCTGCCTCCGGCTCTCACGAACCCGGGAAATAGTGTTCATGCGCCAGTACTGTGTTCGTTCAATGTGCAAAGTACTAGGAGGGCTGTTTGGCCAATAGCTGTTTCGAGTATAAATACGCGATTCCTCCCAGCGTATCATTCATTCGAACGGCCGTATCGGATCGTGCTGTTCTGTTTGAGCCATGCTGTAAGCTTGCCCGGAAGGGTGCGGTTCCTGTATCGTCCTGTTCATCTTTCACCATGACGCAAACCAGTCAAGTTTTGACTGCGGCATTTTCTCGTTACCACCAAGGCAGCTGTTTATATCCGCAGTGCGTTCACCACCCTACCACTACATGACGGAGGCGTTTGAGCCCGGTTCGCAGACCCCTTCACCAATTTAATATCTGGTGCCAGCGGTGCGGATGCAACATCAGGGATGTCAATGCGGCTTCGGACTACGCCGAATTCACGGCGCTCAATTGTGAAAGCGAGACCTTTTCACTGAGTTTAGCAGCGTTTGAGGATATCTAATGAGGCGTGTGAAGTTGTGGAGTGGGTTATTTACACAAGACAATTCAGTACAGTGGGAAAGTAGTGTTTTATACAGGCATGAATTTCGAAGTGTTGAAAAAAAGAATGCAGTTGTTGGAGCTTGTAAACAGTTGCGCTTGGCTATTTCGGACGCGCTGAGAAATCGAGAGCTAGTACAGGCAATACTCGCTGTTGGTGCTGTCGATAACGACCTTTTAGAGTGCAATGAGCTGATGAATAAACGGGAGACTGATGATAGTCCAGCCATGGAGGCAGAGCGCGAGGAGAGAAGGCGAGAGAAGGAACGACAACAGCAGCTCGAGAGAGAAAACGAGAACGGAACGAGAGGATGAACTCGAGAGAGAAAAACTCCTACTAGATGAAGAGGAAAGGAAGCGACGGCATCAAATTGAGATGAAGTGTCTCGGAGTAGAAATATCTAGAGCTAGCCGTCAAAGGGACAGCAGCGGGCAGTCTGCGATGACTGGGCGAACTACGTTTCTAATGAGTGACCTAGTGCTACCCTACTAGGTAGGAAACATCGGTCTTTTTTGGCCAATTTCGAGCATACGTACGAGAAGCCCAGTTTAGCCGAGACACATGGCCAAAAATGTTAATTACTTGTTTGTCGGGTGAGGCATCCGAAGTGATGGCCCGCGTGTCAAACGATGAGCGGCGGACTACGAGAAATTGAAGTCGAGCCTCCTGCGTAAATACAGGCTGTTGGCGGACGGATTCTCCAGAAGTTCCTTGAGGGAGAGACCTAAGGGCGAGTCATGCTCGTAGTTTGCCTATACGCTAACGGATACCATGGAGGAGGGGCCTAAGGAAGCGAAGGCTACTGCAGAGCCCGATGAGGTGGTCGAGTGTTTCGGGGCGAAATAGTTTTACCACCGTGTAACGGCAAACGTCAGGCACTGGGTACAGGAACGGCGTGATGTTAATGCTGTTGATCGGGCAGATCAGCTCGCAGACAAGTTCGTCGGGCGTCGTTGTGCGCAGGGGCCGAAACACGGCCATAGGCAGGTCAGGCAAAGGCCTGACAAGCCAAGGTCGAAAGGTGTAGGTTGACATGACAAACGCGAAGCGAGCGGGGTCGTATTATCGGATAGTGAAACGGCCCGGGAAACGAGAAGGGGGCAGACACTGAGGAGAAGCACGGAAAGACAGCTTTTAAAGCGCGCAAACAGTGTGCGTGTTAAAACTGTGGCGAGACAGGGATATCGCTGCGAGTTGCAAAAATGGCAAGTTTGTCTCCAACCCAGTAGAGCAGGTGAGAAAAGCAGGCAGAATTTGAGGCCCTACGCAACTGAGCTCCTGGTCAAGGGAAACCATGCCCAGGTTTTTTCGAACCCGCGGCGGCAGTAGGTATGATCCACCCTTCATACGTCGAACCTGGTCAGCTGACGGGACAGAGTGTTAGGGTGAAACAGGCCCTAGCAGCCTGGAATGTGCCCCTGCCGATTGCTAGAGACAGAATCGGAGTTTCGTTTGGTGAACTGGTCACCCGGGCGCCGGTTTCACCACAGATTTCAGAGACAGAGTGCCCGTGCCTTCTCTCGAACAGGTCTTGTCAGCTGTTGCGGGAAATAGGCGTTGTTATCGTGGAGTTCACAAAAGGGCCGGCTCACGAGCGCGTACTCACAGACCACGAATGGCGCCTCCCCCTGTAAAAACGGGCTGATTGTGAGAGATAACGAAGATGAAATATCTAAGCCACAAGAGTGAAGGCAGCACAAGTCCACTGAGGGAGATAATGCGTTGGCGGTGGGTTCACAGCGTTCATATCAAGGAGGAAAGAAAAGTATTGTTTCCTCCATGGTTCAAGACAAGTGAAGTGAAGTGATTTTATTTTGGATTCCCGTGATGCCTTGGGAAGGGCTACCGGCCCGAACACCCGCAGTTCGCAAGATAACAACCAAGATACCGAGAACAGGCAGCACGAATATAGCGCAGTACTCACAGCGGGAAAGGAGAGTGATAACACTCGTGGGTGTTGCTTATTGAGCGTGTAACTAAAAAGGTGGAGTACGGCTAGATAGGAAATAAAACAATTACACCATCTTCCCGTAGGGGAATCCCTGAGTAGTATGCGAAGCAGCCATGGGGTCGATTCAAGTGCCCATTATTTTTCAGTTCGTCGTTTCCGTTAGGTTGAGGTACGTAGCTACCGTTATATTTATCGTTTGGTTTCCATGGTAACTACCATACTTTTTACTTACCGGAACGACGAAATGGGAAATTGCGTTGACCCCATGGTTGTTTCGCATACTACTCAGCGTTCCCGACGAGAAGATGGTGTAATTTTATTGAAGGGGGGTGAGGGGTGTTAGAGTGAAGAGGCATTAAAGAGTGAGAGAGAGAGACGTTGTACGTGGTATGAGTGTCTTTATTTAGGCATAATCATCATCATCGTGTTCAACGTAGATGACGTCGAGCTGTGATGGGCGTTCCGCTTTGATTATGACCGCCTTGTGGTCCGTGAACTGTAAAGTCAAGGGCTGTTGTAGTGGGTGAACCCTAAAAATGCTGAAGATGATGTCGATACACGTTCTCCGTTTGGTTGTGGGCTGCTTGTAATCACGGCCGGCCGAGACTCGCCGACGCACGCCGCTGCCGACGACGATGAAACGTCGAAGGCGCGTGAAGCATGCTCGTCTCGTGCCGGCCCAGGAAGACACCGGCAACACTCTCACTCCAGGAGCCCTTAAAGGGTAAGCGCGCTCCTCCCGGGCCGGCCCAGGAAGACACTGGTAACACTGTCGCTCCAGGAGCCATAAAAGGGTAAGACACCACCGGGCGTTCAGCAATAAGCAAGCCGAGCATGCGGAGTGGGGGTGTGGACGGCGTAACAACAAGGGAGGGACATAGCCACGACCATGAGATGCTTCCCATCTAAAACTTTCGGACATAAATGTGGCGACTGTTTCAATGTGGGAACGCTGAGGTGTAAAGCTCAGATCGCGACAAGGGCACGCCGCCTCCAAATAGGAGAGCGCGTTTCATGTTTTATCGCTTGAAAATCTCGCCAGGTCGTTCACGCGCTCGACACTTGTCACGGAGAATAATCCATGTCCTCTCAACCTGTGGCAGCAGCTTTGGAGAATGGGCGCACCTAGGGGGCGGTAAAAAAGGGGGAAGCTTGGTCCAATGCCGAGAGCCCAAGTCACAGTCCTCAGCGCGAGAAGTGGCCCGTAGACGGCTGACATTCACGATTGCTATGTTTTCCTGATGTAGATTTCGCCCTTACGATTGCATTTGTTTTTGTATTCGGCAGTTACATTGACGCGAAATGTCACCCTTTCAGATTCTTGTGCTTCGATAAAGAACTACTGGTCTAAAATGTAACTTGTGTAGTTAGCTCGTCACGTGCTTATGTCGCAACTAAAAGCCCGGTAAAGCTTCAGTGTGCATTGTCTTCGCACTCGTCAGCGCGGCGGTTGGGTTTTCGGTGTTGTTCTGTAGCTTGCCTGACCAAGCGAGAGGCGTTCCTGGGGAACAACTCTTCGTCACTGACCGACCCCGTGATGCTCCAGCACAGCGTCGTTCGGCCCAGGCCTAGAGGCGAGCGTCTGTCGAGCACATCTTTTTAAGGCCGTTCCTCCGGACAACGGTTGTTGACCTTTGTTCATCCCTCGAATCCCCCGGGGGAGAAGCTGTTACGAGTTAGCATGCCGCTACCCTGTGCGTGCATGTACAGGTTGGTGTAGTGCTGTGAAGCTGTGTTGTGCCGTGCCGAAAAGCACGCCTTCCTCAAACATGCTACGACAGGCAGGAGTGTCTGGCCGCACGGACGCCTCGCTGGCGGTGACTCCAACCGCAGTAGTAGCAAAATACAAACTAAGCTGTTCTAGCGGAGACACGCAGAGACTTGAAACTGCCAGCTGGAGCTCCTTGCCCCTCTCCCCGACTCAATGCGCGCCTCTACGGCACGCTCTCACGACTCCGGGAAAGAGTGTTCGTGTGCGTCCCTACTTTGTTCGATCTCTGTGCAAAAACACTATGAAAGCTCTTTGGCCGTCAGCACTTCATGTTTTAAATACGGGGTTCCTCATAGCGCAATCTTCATTAGATATGCAGAATCGGATCCTGGTGTGGCTCTCTTCCAGTCTTGCTCTAAGCTCGCTCGGAAGGGTGCGATTCTTGTGTTGTCGCTGTTCATGTCTCACAATGCAGTTAAACAGCTAAATTGTTGCCTTCGGCTTGTTTTCCTCAATATTAATGTAACTATTCCTCCTCACCAGTTCATTCACAACGCTACCATTACATGACGGAAGTGACCAAGCCCGGTTCAGGCACGCCTTCGTAAATGTAATACCGTATTGTGTGCGCCGCCATGTTTCACATCTCCTGTTGATGTCCATGGTTCCGATTTCATCTTCTCATACACCACAAATTTGCAAAAGAAAAGTGTTGCGCGGAAGGAAGCGGGTTCATTCTATGAAGGATAACGATGTGGCGTTTGCACAGTAACGTGTCCAATGGGACGCATGTGTCCCCTTATCATCAGCGTCAACCCTTTAAATTTACCAAAGTTTTCTTGCTGTTTCGGTAAGTAGGATTGAGAGGCTTATTTGGGTAATTGTTACTTGTGTCATTACCGTGCTCCAGTTGCTCCTGTTGTGCTGGTTACATATATGCAGCGTATGTTTTTAAGTCGAAGGCCACAGCCCTTGTGCGCTGGTCACCTTTAGCCAGCTAAATTCATCGCGCTGTGCTGGTCTATGTATTCTGTGGTCATTTCGCCATATGAAATACCATGCTTTAAATTCCAGCCAGAAAAACATGGCCCAAATTTCAAAGCAGATATTTAATTTGCTTATAGTAGCTTTCCTGACAAATGCGGCGTAATTCCCAGCCATTATGAGAATCATCTGTCGGCCATTTTGTATGCCATGCATGCAGGATTTTGTACCAACGCAATTTGATGTCACGATTGAATTAAAATGTTAATAATAGGCAACAATTTTAAAACAGTTAAAAGGCTTTGGCGCTTTAACCTTCTTATTCGGCGTAATGTATCACGTAAAGGCACGTTGCAAGAATGAAACATTTTTATAGAAACCTTATCAAAAAAGTCAATCATACACGCAAACTCCGAACTGTCTCCATTTTCTTCTCATTGCAAAGTGGCCATTCGCAGCATGCAATATCTGTCTCAATGCAGGCGACACGCCTTTTGACACAAGGAAGGCAAGGAGGGCTTTGGTTTTTATGAATGTAACAGTTCAATGCCTAGCATGTGAAACTTCGTCCCGCTTTTAAATGGACGCATAGTGCATCTTTTTTAACCCCGACAAAACTCAGAATACCGCCCCAGGTATCAGTGCGCAAAATTCTTAGGTACGTACACCCCAACCTCTACCCCACAACGCTCTGCGTTTCCACAACAATCCACAAATGCCAAAGTAAGAAAATTCCAGACGCCTTAAAATACACAAAATACAAAATTCGGCAAACACACTGCGTAAACCATATGCCGCCTAAAACTGCATTCATAAAAAAGACGACAAAAATAGAAAAACCCAAAATTATCGTAAAAACCATAAATTAAAAGCGCCTGCGTAACTCCTCGCTTCTATGCAATTATGATCAGAAGACAATACTCTTTTATCACCTCTGCCACGTACATTTCCACCCTTTCTACCCCAACCACCTTCACCACTATTCCCGCCCTGTCTCGCTCCTCCCCTGATAAACCCAATAGAGGTAAAAAAATTAAAGCAGTTCCACTCCACCTGAAAGCTGCTCGAAAGGCAGAGCCGTGATTCGCAATAAAAGCCGCGGCACCGTGTTCCCGCTGTTTGCTACCACCCCTCATGATGTTCCCCTGTCTGTTCATGAGTGAAAAAGACGTTGAAATGCAATTAAATTTTGCCGCCGTCGTAGTGGTCGCACGCCTTCTCCTGGGATAGCTCGCAGCCTTTTTTCTATTCGCTCTTTCCAGCGACGCTAGTGACGCCGCGCGGAATTTTTCCGAAGCCGGGAGACGGTGATCAGCGGATCGGGCGCTCCAGCGGAGCCGGCCGGCGGCGGCATCTGTGCGGCCTCACAAAAGCCAAAGGAAAGTAGTAATCGCAAGTATAGTAATCGACAATGCCGTGTAAACAATCGGAAAATATGGGCTAACGAGCTTTCATATTCTCTCAACTTTAATGAAGCTATAGAAGCTGCAGTAAATGAAAGAGTTTTGGGTGTCATCGGTGTCTGCTGCCGCGAAAAATGGGTCTTTCGGACCCACCCGTGCGTACGTGGTGCCTGAATTATTTTTACTGAATTACGGATGCCACATTTAGTAGTTCTTCGCTGCGAGGGCGGCGATTTTGTAGGCTCTTTGTATAACCTTGTGATTGCCTTTTTCGGATACTATTTACATTCATTGCCGCATAATGTGCCATCCGATCTTCACTTATATGTGGTTAAAATGGCTCCATTTCACTGCTTTCAAACATATAAGCAGCAGACGCTGTTCAATCCGCCTGCTTTTATTTTAAATATTGAAACAAACGAGAACTATTTGCACGCGAAGGCGAGATCGATCGAAGCAAATGTGGGGATGCGTATATTGAATAATGACGGAATATATAAACAATTTTGTCGAAGGAAGATGTTTTAGCAATGGCAACATGTAACTGGTTCTGGTAGTTCAAATGCGAGCCCTTGAATGCAGTTGGTAGCCCCCGTTTTCGTTCTGGTAATAAGCATTGGCGCACTTTAAAATCTTACCGGCAGTGACTCAACATAACGTAATTTCAGCCAGAAGATTTCTCTTAAATTAATTATCACAAGCCAAAAGCGCACCTGTAAAGGTCTGCCTGTATATTCATGTACGCTTCAATATCACACGAGGGCTTATAATTTTTTTTTCATATATAATGCTAACACGTTCGGTTGTATACCACTTGATACGACGTAATAGGAGCCCTGTCTTCGCAGTTTTCCTGCCCAAAGTCCCAACTAGGTTTTACGACACCCAAGCAAAACACCGTAATACGCGCAATCGTCCGCGCATGGTGCGCATGGGCTTCTACTTAGTATGTACACAGAGAAGTGAACACGCCTAAAGTAACACGTGCACTGCGGCGACATACACTGCAATAATGTCCTAAAACTTAGCGTTTCACATTATATAGCAGGATGTTTGCCCAATGAGGCGGGATTGTTCTGAAACCCCTTCAATATGGCCTGAGCCATACAAAGGGGATTGCCTCGCACGCAGCGCTTTTTACACCGCAGCAGACACCCTAAAACGCATCGAATGTTGTTTCGCAATCAGCAACGTGTGCATGTGTTAATTTTTCAAGAAAGTAGTTGTTTCAAGTGGAACTGCGGGGTTTTAGGCCGCTGTTAGATGCTGGCGCACATGCTGCTACGAAGCCCCGATCACCGTCTCGTCCGCCATTGCCGTTTTCCGCAGCGCCACCTGTAGGGGCTGGAAAGAGCGGATAGTTTGTTTCTTGTTCTCGTTGGACCAGCACGAGCGTGAGTTTTTGTGCTTGCTTTCATCTCGCCGTGTTGGAGCCTTTGTGCGAGAATTTTCACGCTTCATTTTTTTTCTGCGAGTAGGAGGAACCTTTTCAAAGCCTCAGTGTGGTTGGGTGGCTCCCAGGGAGTCTATGTGGGTGCGTGACGCCGGGTGACTGCGGTGGCTGCTAGATAGTGGGACCGCGGATGAGCTACGACGACAAACAGTGCCCCTAAAGTGCTGTGCACTCAAAGGAACACTTCTAGTATCTGTTATGAGTCGATGTTTTGCTTGAAATATGACTAAGAGTTTCGTTTTGGAGGCGATTGTTGACACATAAAAAATGCTACCACATTTCCCAGTTTGGAAACCTTTTGCTTATATATAGGTCTTGATGTGGATTTACTTCATTTTGGCCGTGCAGCTGAATCAAAGGAGAGACATACGTACACACACACGCACTCACACACATATATATACGCGCACACACGCACACGCACACACACATACGCACGCACACGCACGCACGTACACGCACACTCACGCACGGCGAAAAGATATTGCGGGAAACTTGTGCGCGTGGAAAAATTTATCCCCGCGCAATCTGACGCTGCGCTCATGATGTCAAGACCACGACCAACTATAAGTGTTAGTTGGTCGTGGTTAAGACATCGATATGCGGGTGCGCACCCAATCAGGCTTTCTACCCTGTATTTTGCTTCTTTCATATAAAGCGGCAAAGCAAAGAGGCAAAGCTGAAAGCGTTCTGTGTTTGGCGCCAGAGGTCACTATCTTTGCTCAAAATATCTCGCTCGGCGAATTCGAATTCAGTGAATTCGACGTGTGTGTGGCCATCTCCGCCAGGATTTAACAGATAACATATGTTGCCCGCCTCGGTGACGAACATGTATTCCATCGTGTTTCGGTATTTCTTGCCTGAAACATGCAGTTGGTCTGTAAGATCAGCTTGGACACAAAACTAATACAAATATGGAAGGGGGGAAATATGCTAGAAGTTAGCGGAGCGGCCAAAACCAAAAAATTGAAAGCTGTAGTCTACGTCAGCCCTTACCACAAAAACGAAAGCGCTGTAAAAATTAAAGAAACATAAAAAATGAAAGAGACCCGTACGGCCAAACGTTGAATGTGACCAGCCTTATCGCTTGAAGTGTAGGGAAAGACATGTAGGTAGCGAGCATGGAGGACGCCGACATGGGCACCATTTCTCGACATCAGATGTGTGACATCAGATGGCGGTACGATGCATTTTTCCCGTGCTCCAAGGAGAAGTAGAATAATTGAGCACTGTATTTTTACTAGATGCCTACTGGAGCGAAAACAGTTCGCCATGCATCTACTTGCTGCTCTCAAAAATGTCGCTGATAGACGAAGCTTCAGTCTTCTCTGCCTTGTACCTACCGCTCCTCTCTCCCCCTCCGACATCTTTGTTCTTTTCCTCTCCCGTCGCGATAAAATTTAGTTCAATTCAAGGAACGTTTTAGGCGCTCGCACTGCTCTCGCGCGCGCCATCTTTTAGAATAGCCTGAGTGTTTATGACACTGCTCTTTAGAACTTCAATTTTTCTTTGTATAGAAAAAATCCATCAAATCTTTTTTGAAAATTAGTGCCCTTCCACTCTGTGAAGAAGGATGACGTGTGGAGTTGGCCGCAGTCCACAGAGTGCACCAAATATGACACATGTGTTTGTAATTTATGACTGAGCGTAATTCCTAGCCCTTTAGCTGAAAAATACGTCGAAGGCATCGAGCTTTATTCTAGGGCACAGAATTGAGGCTCTCTCTTTCCCTACCGCATCGTAGGTGTCTTACGGTCTGCGTAACACATCTATCTATTCCGGTCACCCACTGAGAACACCAGTCGTTGAGGGCTATGCGTTGATACCGGAGAGTTCGCATTGGGCCGCTTGACGTCCACCCTTAAACCTACTGCCACCACAACGTATGTGTCGTCAGTGAGAATATGAAACATATAACTGCACTTGCACGCCACCACTATTCTGCCACTTTCCACCCGCGAACGCATAAACCAGCCACCGTTTATGTCCGCGTGCTTCGAAGTGAAAGAGACCGGCGAAAATGTCGCTATCAATGCCCTCCGAGCTGAAACAGAAGTATTGGGTCCCGTCAGCGTTCCATGAGTTAAAGTTGCTGTTCACCCGGGAGGGATTCGCAGGTGCTCGGTGAGCTGGAAATTGCACCGTCAACGGCGAAGTGAGGCACTAAACGTTGTTTTCGCGACCCTTCGTGCTTCTGCTCTCGCTGACGCTCCTTCAATTACCGCTCTGCTTCTTCTGAGCGAGCCACATGAGCCGCACCTTGGTGAGTTAAAACTTCGAAGGGCCGGAAATTTCTGCAAGCGGACAAATATGTGGCTGTCCATTTTGCCCTCAAGTCGTAGGTATCTCATATTCTGTGTAACACACCAACCCAAACACAAACCACTCGAACACGGTTCACAGCTTACAGGCCACATTCAGCCGTGAGACGTCCACGTTTCAATCTCCAACCAGCATAGCGGGCATCTCGTCGGGGCCAGCATCACTCAGAGTTATGCGTGCACGACCCCCCGTTTTCCTCCCCAAACACGTGTGCACATAAGCCGGAAACGCGTAACGGACAGGTGCTTAGGCGTGAAACACACTGGCGAAAACGGCGTTGGGAAAGCCTTTCAAGCTCAAGAAAAATTATGGGGTCACATTGTGGTTCCACGCAGGCTAGTTTCTCTTCATCCGGCTTATTGCGACTGTGAATGGCTCTCTTGACTAAGTTGTTCCGGTTCACCGTCGTCCGTAGTCATTTATAATGCCATACTGCACAACAGAATGGGGCCGGAAGCTTTGCCACTGGATCACTGCGGCCGAGAGTTCACTGCGGCCCAGTGAACTCTGGACCGCAGTATCACTGCTGCCCAGAGTTCTGCGATTTGAGATGGTATTAGAGATTTATCCCTTCCCAAAACAACGCAACCACCGCGAGCAATGCCATTTCAGTTTCCGCCCTGGACATTAGCGTCTACTCATATAGGTTTAGGCATCCCAAGGATGACAACTAAGACAGGCAGACAGACAGAACAACTGTATTTGGCCACAGCTGGGGCGATCAGGCCGGCGACGTCTTCTGCGTCGTCCGCCAGGCAGCAGGGCCCCTTTTGGGCACGGGTCTGGTGCCTCCGGCGAAGCGGGCCAGGTTTTCTTGAATTTGGGAATTTGGGTCACGCAGGGTGGCCTCTCAGCGCGCCTCGCTGGTGATGGTAAGGAGAATGGGATGGGATCGGTGCCTGGATAGTGGGATGCTATCACAGGCCCATATGATATGGGATAACGATGCGTGAGGGACCGAACAATATGGACATGCATCTACGTAGGTGTCCGGAAAGATCGCAGACATGATGGCAGGGGTGGGGAAGGAGCGGGTCTGGAGCTGCCGATAGATGACAGCCAAGGATCGGGATAGAGATGGGTGAGGAGGAGGAAACATGGCACGCTCCAAGCGGTAATGGGCGAGGATGTCCCCGTATGTGTGCAGCCTGTCCCATAGAGTGAATACCTCACCACCATTGGCGGCGCCATCGAGCCCTCGGAAGACCAAAGCTCGAGCAGCTTCGTGGGCCGCTGAGTTTCCAGGTAGCGCGGTATGGGCGGGAGCCCAGACGAGAGTGAAAGAGCGGGATCGAATGTTCTGTGCTTTCAAAAGGACTGATAAAGTTGCTGGGGAAACTCTTGCGTAAAGGAAATTTAGTATGGTTGATTTGGAGTCACTTATAATGGTTGTTTGAAGGTGGGGACTGTGGGTTATAGCCAACGCGATGGCGACCTCTTGTCCCGCCGTGGGGATGTCGTAAGTAAAGAGGCGGAAACGAGCTGGACTTGTTTCGAGTAAACCACCGTGGCTACAGCAGCTGCTCTGGTAGGATATGTTGCTGCATCTCTGTATAGCGTGGGGGAGCCTGGAGGGTACGCCTTTTCAAGGGTTTTTGCGCGAGCCAGTCTGCGATCCTCATTGTGTACGGGATGCATATTTTCGCGGAAGAGGTTTCATTCGGAGCGTCTGGCGGATGGAAGGGGGGATTTCTACCAATTGCTGATAGTTGGAGGTGGGTGGTGAAAGGCCTAAGGAATAAAGCAAGTGCCGACCGGTGTGACTATTCGTGAGTCTTTCTAATTGGGCGGTACGTTGCACCTCAACTATCTCGTCAAGGGAGTTGTGGACATCCAGTGCAAGGAGGCGGTCGTTGGAGGTTTTTGGAGGGAGTCGGAGGGCTACCCTGAAACATTTACGTATCAAGCCGTCAATTTTGACTCGTTCGCTTAGCTTCATGGTTACGAAGGGGGTCTAGTATGCTATTCGGGACAGGACAAAGGCTTGTATAAGTCGAATGAGGTTGCCCTCCTTGACACCCTTATGCTTCGAAGCGATTCGATATATTAGTCTCGTAGTTTCATATACCCCACGTTGAAGTTCTCGGATAGTGTCCAGGTTGTGTCCCTTGCTATGGAGGCGCAAAGAAAGGACCCTGATGCTGTCCACGGTAGGTATGATGTTGCCTGATTGGGTGGTAATCGAGATGTTGGGGGGTCATGTGCGTTGGGCCGAAAGAAAACAAACTCGGACTTTTGTGGCGAGCAGGAGAGGCCGCGGCTAGATGTGTATGTTTCGATCATTTGGGTAACTGTTTGAAAGGTATCCTGAATGTGTCCGTCCGAACCCTTGGAGACCCAAAGAGTGATGTCATCTGCGTATAGGAAATGATGGAGGTCCGGTAGGGGCGATAGTAAAGGAGGAAGGTCTTTCATGGCGATATTGAAAAGAAAGGGTCATAGCACCGACCCCTGGGGAGTGCAAGTCCTTCCCAAACTATTTGAGGACGTTTTAATGGGACCCAGATGCAGAGTGGGCGTTCTGTCCGATAGAAAAGAGCAAATATAGTTGTAAGTCCGCTCTCCCAACTGTGAGTTTATTATACCCTCGAGAATTGCCGAATGGCAGATGGTGTCGAATGCTCGTGTAAGGTCCAAGCCGAGGATAGCCTTGGTTGTTCGTACAGGAGCAAAAGCCAGGTCAATAATATGGTGCTGGAGTTGGAGCATAACATCCTGGGTGGACAAGTTAGGACGAAAGCCAAACATGGAGGGCGGAAAGAGATGTGTCCGTTCGGCAAAACTAGTTAATCTGGAAAGGATAACATGTTCGAAGAGTTTACCCAAACACGATGTCAGTGATATGGGGCAAAAGTGATCCACGTGTGGTCGTTTGCCGGGTTTAGGAATGAGGATCGTTTTGGCAGTACGCCACCGTTCCGGGATAGAACCAGACTCCCAGCATTCGTTGAAGAGTCGTGTGACATCCTCCACTGATAAATCGTCGAGATTACGTAACATTTTATTTGTTATAAGATCTGGTCCGGGGGCCGATATGGTGTTCAGCCGCTGTATGGCCGCATTTACCTCGGATTAAGTTATGGGGACATCCAATTCGTCGTTCGAGTTGTCTCTGTAGGAGAGGTGTTCTATGGGTGGACGCTGTTGGACATATTTCTTAGTGATGTAGTTCACAAGGTCTTTCTCTCTTCCTTCAAAGTTGTAAATTAGGTATTTTATGGATTGGGATTGAGCTGTTTTTGTGGTACTGGGATTAGTTAGATGGCGGAGGATGTTCCAAGTTTTTTTCGAATTGAAATTGGCGTCAATAGACTCGCATGTGGCCTCCCAGTTTTGAGCCACAAGTTTAAACGAGTAATTTTCTATTTCTCGATTGAGTCAAGCGATCCTTCTTCACAGGTTCCGGTTGTGTTTCTGTAGGAAGGGGCGTTTTGGCATGCTAGATTTAGCTTGCCAAATATGAACGAGGCGGGAATCTGGCTGGGGGAGATCCGCATAGATTTCTAATTCACGTGTGGCCGATTTAACGCGATTGAGGAGACCGTCCTCCCACTCAGAAAGGGTATCCTTAGTGAGACGAGGAGATTGTTCGGTATGTCTAAAGGCGTCCCAATCGACGATGGTGGCAGATTTCACCTGCCGGGACATGTGCTTAAGGGGGAGTGTGATATGCAGTATTTTGTGGTCACTGCCTATATCCTGTTGCGTGTTTACCCACTGGGCTTGGTTGGGTATGCGTGATCTGTAAGGAGAGTAAGTTGTCCGTGTTGTGCTGCTTCCCATAATGATCTGCCTTTGATAGTGCCCTTTCTGTAGCCCCACGCTGGATGGTGCTCATTAAAGTCACCTGTTATGACGATTGGGGTTTTTCGTGAAACAAGAGCAGCCTTTTCGAAGAGAGAGTGAAAACGATGCCTATAAAAGCGAGGGCTGCTGTAAACGTTGAGTATAAAGAGACTGAGGGCGTCTTTTCTTGGGGGGATGATTTCCACAAAGACGCTATCTCGCTTTCAAGAATGTGTTGTACAGCAGGGATATTGCGATAAACCAGAATAGCTGTTTCTGTAGCAGTGGGATGTGAGTCGGGGAAGGATTTATATCCCGATAGTTTGGCCACGACACCTGTCTCCCGAAGGCACAATACATCCGGTGGCGGACCTAGAATTCGATTATCAATGGTTTGTTGTAGGTTGCCGCGCTTACGTCGGTACCCACGACAATTCCACTGCCAAATGGTATAACTAGCAGTTGCCATGATCATTTATTTGGGAGGTGGACGGCCTGTCGTAAGGCTTGGAAGCTTTTTTGGTAGTAGAGCGTGACTCTACTGTCAATAACCGCTCTTCGAATGCAGCTACCTGGGAGGTCAGTTTTGTGACAAGGTTGAAGAATGGTTCACATTCTGTAGCGAGCTTGGAGGTGATAGTTTCTGTGATGTTTTGAATACAATGCTCTAAATCTTGTTTGGTAATGTAAGGTGTAGAAGCACCAATTTGGGGAGGGTTAGTAGGGGTTGAGTGAAAAGAAGGCGGGTTATCACTGTCCATGACTGCTGAGTCATCGGATTCACTGGGTGGTGGGGGAGATGTTTTGAGCTGTTTGATCTCGGCTCTGAGTTTCTCATTTTCTTCGAGAACCTGATTAAGTAACTGCTTTAACTCAACTAATTCATTTGATGGGGAAGATGAGCTGGAGGCCGCCGCTGCTGCCCAGTTTACCCACTTGGAAGGTCGGGACGATGCCTTTTTCCCTTGGGTGGTGTCCCCTGGTGTGGCTGCTGCAGAAGCTGCAGAGGCACGTCGTTCTTGGGAGGCAGGTGGGTGCTGTTCATGGGAAGCAGGTTGAGACTTGGTGGTGACTTGTGGTGGTGATGACAGTGCAGCGCTATCTTCTCGCCGTTGTTTGCGGAGGCTGGTGGTCTTTCCACGGGGAGGGATCGCCTTGAAGCGTTGTTTGCACGAACGATCTCCCAGAGGATGTGCGCCGCCACACAGGGTGCATTTGGGTTCACACGTGTGGGAGGAGGTTTCGACGAGATGGTCCCCACATCTCCTGCAGCGCGTGGGGTTGGGACGTGGGCCAACGTCGGCGTGGTGTCCCTTGTCACCACAGGCGAGGCATGCCTCCATCATCTGACAATGGATGTAGCATCTGTCTTCGGCACCACGGTATTAAATGTATGGAGGCACCTTGTAGCCGTCGAAGACGATTATGGCTGTGCTGGTTGTGCCCATGCGGCGCGACTGGAGGGCTTTGGGGTTGGCTGGTGTAACGATACTGGCTGTGATCGCTTCCGGCGTATCGTAGGCGGGTATTCCATGTATGACTCCTTTAGAGGTACCTTCGGGGTGGCGACATAAGGAGGCAGCTGGAAGTCCAGCGAGTAGATGTGAATTGCCGTGATAGCATTGTATTGGCCTGCCCTGGTTATACTGGGCGTACTACAGAGCACGACAATGTTCTTTTCGGAGTTGAGGCGCAAGATGTCTGCCGATTCTGCGGCCGCCGAGATATTAGCAGCGGTAAGAATGGCGTCTCGAAGGTCGGCGGAGCACGTTCGGGCAACGTTCATGCCACCGTGGGGCCGAAAAATAATCTTGATGTGCTCTCGGGGAAGAGTAGGCAGGCGTGGGAGTGTGGTGTGAGAGAGAGCGACTAGCAGGCGTGTGGACCTGGTTGTTAGACGGGGAAGATTCACGAAAGGATTGCAGGGCCCGATTGCCGCGGCGCCGGTAGCATTCCAACTAGCCCTTTTCGGGAGTTATGTCCGTAGGCGAGATGTCCTCACCTTGTACTGTGACGGCGTCCATAGCCGTTGGGAGAAACGGGGCCTTAGTTGTCCCGACAAGCCAACGGCGTCGCAGGGGGGAGTCGATGAAATCGAACAGGCGTTAGGCTTAGCCCAGGAGCGGCGTCGATGTAGACATTGCAGCGTTTCCACGGTGCAACCGCTGGGGTGAGGCAGTTGAGGCTTGATAGATCGTCGGCGGGGTGTGCTAGGAGATTCACACACACCAAAATTTGAGGGTAAGAGCAAACTATGCCACCAAGAAAAGATTTGTTGCGGAGCCCATGCGAGGCACGTGATACTCCGAATGGCCCCCTGGTGGCCGTCCGACAACTAAGAAGATAACGCCCCAGGCTGAACTGCTCCGTGTGGCGCTGGACTACATGCACAGGTTGCATTCCACCAGGGCTCATATTTTCACTGATGGGACCTCGTTGCCTCAAAATACCTCCTCTGGATTATTCGTCCCGTCGACCGGTAAGCTCTTCTCCTACCGTTTAGACAGGCCAACGTCCTTGACATCAGCTGAACTACATTCCCTTAAAGAGGCAATCCGCTTCGTCCTACGTCAAGAGACCAATGAATGGACCATATTCACAGACTCTAAACCTGCCCTCCTGCGCCTCCTTAAGAGCGGCAAGCACTTCACATATGAACTTGCCATTCAAGATATTCTCTATCTGGGCACAAAATTGTGCTTCAGTGAGTGCCTGGTCACTGTGGGATAACAGGAAGCCAAAAAGCTGATGGCACTTCCTCTGCAGGCCGCACCTGCAGATTTATACGAAGAATATTTTTTATCAAACACCACGCTTCCACCTTGGCTACACGCTACGCTCTTTCAGAGAGAAACAGAATCTCGTCAGATCCTACCCATCACCACATGTTTCTCTACTCCCTTGACCCTCAGCTGTCCTCAAGACTTGCTCACCAGCTCCCCCGTCATCTAGAAACATTATTTCATCCGCTCCGACTTAATGCAGCGTACACCAACAACTACCGTTTCCGCATTGGACTATCTCCCGATTCTAGGTGCAACAAGTGTATATCGGAAGACAAAATTGAGCATCTTTTACTTTACTGTCCTGCCTACAAGGACACTAGATAAATTTTGCTACAGAACATTGCACACATAGGTTATACGTAAGGACCAGTGTCTTTAAAAACCATTTGAGGGCCCTGGCCTTCTTCTTCTCAGCAACGCCTTGCCCTAAACTTTCGATTTTCGTACCTCAGCAATGCTGGCTTAATTCAAAAACTTTAAATCTCTTGACTCTGAGACTTCTGCATTTGCCTTTTTACCTCATTTCGTTGGTCCGTCTCTCACCTTGCATCTTTTTCTTCCCTCCTCTCTCTTGGGCCTTTCATCCTTTTCCCCCTCCCCTAACAGACTAGCATGAAGGCGATTCGGTACGGCGGCTAAAGACTCTGTTTTCTAATAAAGAGCTTTTCTTCTTCTCTCTTCTCTTCGTCCGGCGGGGATGTTGACCTACTCGAAGAGGTAGAATTTTAGGAGGAAACGGCTGCAGTCACACATATTAGCAGAATCGGCTTTCGTCTGTTGATCACGCATTCGCGCTTCTATTGATTCACCAGAATCATCTGATAACGACGGGCCGCTGTTATCAGCCGATTCTGCAACGTAAGCAAGAGGCATTGGGGGAAGGATGGCGAGGGCAAATAACTTTTGAAAGGGGCGTTAGCTGTGGCATAGAGAGGCTTAACGGTGCCGAGTACAGCGGTTTCACCGGAATGAAAACTGGAGGGTTACCATATACCGTTTCGCAGTACAAATGGTTGTACTCTTTCGTGTTTACGTAGCCCCGCCCATCCATCCCCTTTGGGCAGCCATCAACAGCCAGGTAAAGTGCTGGAAGCGGAACAAAACGTACCGGCGCCTTAAGTTAAGCATAGCTCGCCTCAGAAAGCTAGCAGTAGACTACACCCGATAAATCAGTCAGCTGAATTGGAAGCCATGTGGTTTCGCTCCTTTCGTTGCAAATGTCGGTGAAAGACGATAGACGACTGGCGCCCCTGCAAAGTAAATGCACCCCTTCTCTTTCCCGCTCGCCTATCATGCTGTTCATCTCTCGTCTTGTCTCTCCTAGGATAACACTCGCGAGTTATGCTCAGGTCAATTTAAATTTACCGCGTTCCACTGCTCCACGCCGGGTGCCTTGATGCCAGCGCTCCCGTACGGCAGAGACGCACGTGATTCGAGGCACCCTACTGACATGTATATAAACCACGTTGGCCTACTCTACGTGCGCTCCAAGCAGAACGGGGTACCAATCTAGTGGATCCTTTCTTTACTGTTGCCTTTTCATTCATTAAAATCATGCCAGAAGGTATAGTAGCGCGGGCTACTCAGGTCACAGAGTGAATTTAGTTTCGGAAGGTGATGTAGTATTCCATTTTGTATCGTAGAAACCAAGCATCCATAATTCTTTAATAAAAGAGCACTGCAAATATCACTTATGCATTGATTTCCTGCCTTGTATTTGCGTAATGTCCTGTCCTTGTTCGACAATGTTGACAAGTATGAACATTGCCACTGGAATTTGAGGTGTATACTATTTTGCTGTTTCATTTCGCAGCACGTTTCATTTTGGCCGTGTGGCTGAACCGAGTCACAGGCAGGAGGGTAGTGTTTCTCATCATTCCCGCGGGAGGGTCCGCGCGGTCTCTCGTCATTGTGCTGTTCGTCCAACCTGCGGGATGCCGCCGCCACGATACCACTATTTTAATCTTCGGGTGCCCTTAGGCACGTCGGTCGACGCCGTAATCGATGCACCCGAAGCCATTGCCTCGCCAACGGAGCTGCACAGCATGCAACACCCGGTCGGACTGCAGTTTCAAGCAGTAGTTAATTCAGCGTCAGCGGTATGGAACTCTCTGGATACTAGCGGTCTACGCATAGGAAGCAACATTGTCATTCTTGAACCAGCCAAGAAGCAGCATGTCAGCGTTGCCGTCTTTTTCCTGCCAACCATTGTCATGGACGACGAAGTGGAGAAAGCCCTGGAACCTCACGGGAAGGTCTTGCAAATAGACTCGAGCCGCTTCAGAGACAACCCATATCTAAGGACCTAATTTTTTTCGCATCACTGGCCAAAGGGCTACGTTCTACTACCGGGACGTCCGGAAACTGTGTCGACGCTGCAGCAAGGTAGGACCTTTCAAGGATCAGTGCATCACTACGCGGTGAGACAGGTGAGTAGTTTTTTACACGCGCGGAAGGCTGTGTGCGAAATTATCCACGGTGTGGCGGGACGCACCCCACAGTCGAATGCAAAGCGCGCAAGTCATACTCGAAGGTGCGATGGTGGCAGCCGAAGGGCGTTCGGCGGGTTTTCCACTGATGAAGGAACGGCAAGGGGGCAGCGACCCAGACCGAAGTCGGCCAAATGGAAAGCCGCTGGAGGTGAACCAGGACGGCGAAAGCAAGACAATCCCTGAAACCACCGACGCCATGAGGAGCGAAGACGATACGCAGTCTCACAATAACCAGGTAACCCACAGTAGCAACGGCAAGGAGAACGAAGACAACCGAGAAACACCTCGTCAAACGCTAAACACGGGGGAAGAGAAATGTGCACAAGGCGAAGGTGGCAAGAAGGGGCCATCCGGCACGGAAAAAAGCCCAGATGGCGGCGGAGGAACGCGGTGAGACGGGGAATACGGCCGCCATGATGGCGACAGCCGGGTGCAACTTTGTGCGGGAGGGAGACAAGATGGCGATGGAGGAAGCCGACGAGGTGGAGGAGACGGCCACCATAGCGGCGGCAGCAACGAACATAGCCAAGAAAGCAGGCGTGCGCCCTGCGTACGGAGAAACCTGAGTTGGTGTCACGACGACGGAGAGGACAACAGGTTGAGCGACAGCTCGCACCTTCATGTCGGCGAGCCGGGTGCGGGCCGAGGCGACGACGGTCGTGACCCGACATTCGGGCGGAATGTGGCGGCGTACAACGGGCTATTGGGTGCAGCCCGGGACGACTGGGCGACTCCAGGGTCTTTAACGGATGTCAAACGCCTCGCGTAAATGAGCAAACATCGCCTCCAACCAGCGGGGACAACGTAATGGGTGCGGTCGAGGCGGACAGTCAACGGTGGGGTGGGAGTGAGTGCGACAGAGCCCGGGACAAAGTTAAACTGGCAAGCAAACAGACTGACACTGACGCCTCGATCAGCAAAGCCAGAAAGAAGCCCACGAATACGAAACAGGGGTGAACAACGAGACATGCTCCAGTCGGGCGAGTGGTCGAGTAGGGATAACTTTGAGGATTTCGTGGACGATGAAATGTTTTTGGGTAATACCATCCGGTTGTCTTTTCTTGATTAATTTTTTTTGTTGGTTCACTTGCTTGTGTGGACAGAGGGGAGGCCGCGCTGGCGCCCAGCGTACTCATATGAGAGTAGACGTTACCCACACAACCAGTCTTTCAATAGTACAGGTACAACAAGAAAAGGTGGAAATTAAGTAACCTCGTGGGAGTTGACCGGCGCGGACAGGTTGAGTGTGCGGGAACGGGAACACAGTCTTTGTTTTTTTTGGCGTTTTTTTTTCGCGCCCACACGTTACGTGAGCTCTTTGGTTAGATAGCGGAGACACCTCCACCAGGGGCCACGACTAGGGGCCACGAGCGATAAGATGCGGGCAAGCCGACCCAAAACGAACACTATGAGGCGGCCAAGGATGATGAAAATGCACGCTAGGTAAACCGTGTTTTACTCTCGTGATTGTTAGCTTCAACGAGCACCGAAGCTTGCCGGCCGGGTGCGATACGGTGTTCGCTCCAAGGAGAGTGTTGTGACATAAGATACGTGTCGAGAACTTCCCATCTCCCGAGGACTCTTGTCTTGTTTTATAGCCTTGCTTGTTGATATAACTGACCTGCCCGGCGAGCGGGGCTTGCCTAAGAGAACTCCCGTGTCAGAAACAGGTGTCGAGGGCATAGTGCGCCGGCCAACGCTGAGTTATGAACAAAAGTTTCCCACAGCGCCGGGCGCACTGGTCAAAGTAGTCAATGCCGTGAACCCTCTTTCCTCTCTAAGGTGGCTCGGCCCTAGGCGTCACAGTAACTGCGCAATGGTTTCATGTTCAGTGTTGGTGTTTGCTTGTGGTTTTCTTTTTATATTCAGTTACGGAGTGTTGCAGTCTCCCCACCGAGTATTTGTTGGCCGAAAGTGGAACTTGCTTACCGAGTGCACAAAATGGTAATGTTGTGTGCTCCGCGGGCTATCCTTTTTTTATTCAAAAAGACAAACCTCGCCTAAAGACAAGACTGAGATACGTGAAAATGGTAGCGTTGAAAATGTGTTACTGAGCGGGTCGTGCGATCACTGAGTGTTCGTTTGCCGAAGGCATGGTTGTTTGCGGAGGCACAAACTGTCTATGCTCTCTTGCTTTTAATGTCATTTGAAGTGCAATTAAATTTTCCCACCTTCGTAGTGGTCGCACGCCTTCTCCTGGGATAGATCGCAGCCTTTTTTATATAGTTTGTTTCTTGTTCTGGTTGGACCAGCACGAGCGTGAGTTTTTGTGCTTGCTTTCCGCAAAGTTATCCATAAAACAAGTTATCCATAAAGCAGTGTGGAACATCTAAACATCGAATGTCCGGGGCTTTATATCGCAGGCGAAACAAGGGTAAATAATGGACCTCGCACTACAGGAACGATGGGACACGCTGGGCTTATGGGACACACTGTGCTTATAAAAAACAAGGATAAGATCCCTTCATGATGTCCAGAATTTCTAGACACAGTTTGGACAGAAGGTGTTCTTTTTGTTTCCAGTGTCGAACCTCCCGTGGAGTCTCGATAATCTTTAACATATCCTTGGTGGCACGTCGTCATTTCACCTTTTACTAAGAAGGAAGAAAAGCAGTTGTGTATTTCAACTGGAATGGCGGTCGATATCGCCTAAAAACCTTAACGGTACCCCACACTACTCCAAAAGGAAAGTTTGTTTAAAAACATAGAACAGCTGTTCCTAGACAACTGGCATATCAAATGCCTAAAATATTTTAATTGTGTATTAAAAGGGGCTGATAGAATAAGGTAGTCACAGCGTGTAGATTACCAAATGTGCGAAGTAAAAACCGTAGTCAACCACTTCAGCCTAAACTACGCACACGTACTCTTTACGGCACGGCAGTCCAGTACACATGGCACAAGGACCACGCGCGAAGTAGGCAAGACAGAGTCTGCGTAGGCACGCGTGTGGCAGACACTGTCACCGAATTCGAAATAGCGAATACTGCATCGTTGTCGGCGCAAACTTCAAACAACATTCAAGTAGGAATAAAAATAGCCAGCACAAGAAACGCAGCAATAACAAAACTTGGGAGATGTACACACACATGTTACATGAAGGAATGTATAAAGCCAGCTTGAGAAACAGAATAGCAGCATCGTTAGAACGGAGGCAAGTTAACTACCGGGACTCCCTAAAAACAGAACGGAAAACCTTCTGTGCCAACGAAGGTAAGAAACTCAGACATAGATAATCAGATATGCTGGCAAACGTGTTGAAACGAATAAGAATAGTAGAACGAGGCAACCCCCAAACCTTACTAATGCAAACTTATCACAAAGACTTCAAGCAGAGATATGCCAGGCTAAGTAGGCTCTCCTCTACTTCCGTGAACACGTATAGGGTCAGACAATCTCCCAGCGCTAACCCAGAAATCTTGAGGTACGAATGAAGGAGGCAGCTGAAAACAGAAATAAACAGGTCCAAGCAAGCAAACTTCGCACCAAGAGACATCGACAGGTAGATTTCCACTTTCAGGGAACTGACCTCCATTGAGAGAACGGAATTCATTGACAGCATTAGTTCCAGTTCCTTCCTAGCAATATCCAACAACTACGAGACAAAAACGTTTTACACTTAGTAACCCCAAAACACTAAAATAGCTAACAGAAGCAGTAAAGAAACTTCACAAGTGTGAAGCACCAGGAGTAGATGGACTGCCTGTTGAGTTCTATGGTACATTCTGGGACCTCCTTGGACCTTTCTTTGGTCGATACAGAACAGCATTTTTGCAGCACACACAGTGCCCCGCTCTTTTAAAAGCGGCAGAATCATCCTAATACCAAAAACACGAGGTAATGGAATGAACCCAAGAGTTGGCTCTCCATGACACTGCTAGTTACAATGTGTGTCCGGCACGGTGGCCCACTTTCCCAATTACTCCTTGTCTTAGGAATAGAGGCGTTCTTGAAAAGTGTTTAACTTAACACGAACATTCTAGGTCTACAGCTGCCAGGAAGTCAAACAGTTAAAGTAACATCGTATGCCGATGACGTCACTTTGTACCTAATAGACCAAGACAGCCTAGTGCATGCACTTAACTGCTTCGATCAGTATTTTGATCTAGCTTGCTCAAAATGGAATTGCACGAAACGTAAAGCTTTACACCTACGTCCATCAAAAAACAAAATATATATGGTATTCCAGTAGTCTCACATGTAGAAATCCTTTGTGTCACTTACACTTAAAAGGGGGTATCACTTAAGACATGGCATCAAGAACTGACACAACTGAAACAAGATGTTAATGAAGCTTAGCCGTACGACTTCTCATATGTAGTCAGACGGTACGAGACATCAAACGTGTTCACAGAGAAGATAAGGTACATTGCAGGAACGGTCGCCCTTCCTCGGCGCGTAGCGGTTAAAACCACATTTGAATTACCACAAATGCTTCGGTCAGATAAAGTAGCCTTGATAAAAACTGGAAAACTGGGCCTGCCCTGATAACTCGGAGGGTGGAACATTCCTTCATAAATACCTTCTCGGTGACTTGTGCCTGGAAGAGTGTTCTTAAAGTCCTTTGGCTGCAGACAGGACATCCAGCTAGCCAGCTAAGTATACTCTTTGGGTGCATAGCAACTCAGCAACTCAGCACCCAAGCAACTCAGCACCCAACTTTATGGCAAGGTAATTGCAGCATACAGCACTCATAATTTACAAAGGGAGATAGAGGATGAGGAATGTAGAACTAGATCAGAAACTTGACGGGGCACACTCATAACCTAGGCATAAAACAGAAGAACTTCCCCTTGCGACCCGGACCAATGGAAATGTACCGGGCAGAGCCCAAGACGTAACATGGAAATTTCGATGGCCAGTTTTGCCTACGATAACTGAGCTAAGGAAAGGGGGTTCAACGTCAACAGACAAGTGTGTGCATTGAAAGCAGAAAGAGTCAAATGAACAGGCTCCGATGCAATGCAAAGTGACTAAGACATTCCGGCTCATCATGAGCTGTGTGCCGGGACTTCCTGGAGGAAAGGAGATGCCCGAGAGGCCCGTTAGCAGCCCTTTCCATAACGATCGGTTTTCATGCCTTATGGATAAACAGGTATATTGCCGTCAAGCAGCGCGTCCCAGTCGAAACCAGTGGAACATACTGACCCATATGCACACGAAGCTAACAGAAAACCTAGAAGAAGAGCTCTTCTTGGCGGAGGATGAGTTCTTGCGAAAATGGTCTTTTCCTTTTATTGAAGCTCAAAACGTGCGAGTGCCCCCGAGTTGCACACTAACACAAGGTTTGCGTTTTGCAGGAACATGAATTGCGAGATGATGTGACGGGTGATGCTTGTAAATTGCGGGACTGCCTAGGGCAGGGAGACGTTTCTCGCCCCAGCTAGGTGTTGGCTGCCCTACTCTTGTGCAAAGTGTGTGTGTGGTCCCATATGTAAACCACGCGAGCTTGTTGCGCTACTGATAAAGACAGTTACTACTTGACTCTGTAAATAGTGGTTACCCCTTGTGTTATTGAGTAAGTCCTGGTGCTCCCAAATGAAAGAGGTTTACGCCACTTGTGCTTGTTTTTCGCAACTACTAATGGCAGTTCCCACTTCGTTTTGTGAAAAGTGTTTATCCTTTCTGCTACCAGCAAAGTGTGATTTTCTCAAATGAAACAGACTCACCATGTATGTGTACGTGGTAAAGCTAGGAACTACGAGATTTTTTATTAGTGCATGGCACAGGAGGGTAATAAAAATTACCTTCAGACCAGGCCCGTAGCCAGAGGAGGGCCTTAGGGGCCCGCCCCCCCCCCCCCCGAAATTTTTATGAGGAGAGGGGGGCGTTTTTCAGCAGCAGGGTTGTTGGCACCCCGCTGCGGCAAGACATTTGTCTACAGCAGATGAGCATGTGCAAAACTGAGCATATATTTCCGTGCCCGTGTCCTACGCCGCGTAAACAACCCGGAGCATCAGAAAAGAGCACAGGAACCCGCACGCGACAGTCGGCACCCGATAAACACAGTAGGGTGGATGCGCTACCGACTTTGCCGCCACTGCGGCTCTTCCGCCCAGACCACCCACACCATCAATTTCACCCCCAAACATGCCCTGTCTGCGGCGCCCTCGACGAGCACTTCACTCTCTGTGCGAGGGCGCAGCAGACCTCTTTCCTCCCAACCATCTGGCAACAGGCGCTGCACGACCCGGAGGTATGATGACCGGAGGCATCGTGATGTCGCGAAAGCCGTCTTCGCCGTCCTGGGATCGACCACCCAAGCCCTCAGTCAACCGAGTGCCCCCTCCCCTCACTCCACTCATCGACGAGGAACATCACGTCGTCTACACAATGACGCGTCGACGACCCGTGCCCCTGCTGCTGGACATAACCGCTTTCGGCGGCACTCTCGGCCACCCAAGCGCCCCCGAATGCCGCCTTAATGACCGGAAACGTTCCGAAGAGGTGGTGACAAAGGCGCCTCACTTTTGGCGGCAGGCTTGAGGTTCCTGTCTGCTTCTTTGGGGACGTGCCGCGCGTCGTTCTCCTGCACTTTGCGGTGTGGCTGATGACTCTGGAAAGGCCGTTGTTCAACGAGCCGCCAACGCCAGAATACCAGAAGGGATCCCAGATGTCCTCCCGACGCTTCAACATCGGTGGTCCGAGGGGCTTCGACCTTAGGCAGATTGCCTCACCGGAGTCAACCCGACCTTTACGTGTGCGACAGGGAAACGTGCCCTCTCTGTCTGAGAGTGGGTGAGAGTATGAGCGCCATAGATTTTTGTGATGGGTGCGTTGTTGATAACAGCGGGAGAAAGTGGATGGAACTACGGCACTGCCTGTTCACTCTGGTCAAGAATGTAAATGCTTTTACATAAAGTTTTCTTTCTCCCTCAACTTGGTCCTCATAAGTGCTCCGGCACGACACCAACCGCAGTCCACTTCGTCCATGCTACCCCGGTTCCCAACATTGACCACCCAGGCCCTGGCAATCGTGGCGGCGTTCTGGCCCGCCCCTCCCCCTTCCCCTGATCCCTGAGCTTAAACAATGTTGTTCTCTCTCTCTCTCTCTCTCTCTCTCTCTCTCTCTCTCTCTCTCTCTCTCCCTCCCTCCCTACGCGCCCCCGCCAAGGAAAATATGCGACACGGTGCGACACAGGGCGCCACCGGCTCAAATTCAGTGGCGAGGTCCTTTGCAGTGGAGGCCAAGACGCACCACCGTTCAGCCCGTGTTTGGGCCGGAATATATCGCGTGTTTGCCCTCTTGTGTGTGGTGTTCTCTGCGTTCATCATTATGCACAAAAATGAAGCGGCAAGGTTCAACACTGATGAACTAATTCAACAAGCTTCCGAAGGTAAGCTTTCTAGATTTGTGCAATTTCCCTTAAGTGCGAGAACGTAATAGAACGCGTATACAATGCATCGGCATTTCTTATGCCGAGTTCACTTCCGGAATTAACACAAAGTTTAGGTTTTAGACGTATAATTTGAGGAGGACTTGAACAGCTTACTTGTTACTTACGAACGGTAATATTTTTTAGCAAGCAGTGCCTTGGCGGTCGCACGAAGAGGACGAGACGGGTGCCAATCCGACAGCTGCGGTAGTCCACGACGAGAAAGTCGCTGGATCGTCGTCTTTAGAAAGACTTCCTGTGAAGCTGAATGAACCGCCTAAAGAAAATGATATTGGAATATACGTAGGCTGCTCGCCCTTCCCGAAGACACAAAAAAAACGTGTCTACACGAGCACGTGGACACCTTGTTCTAAACACAATTTCGAGGTTTCCGTGTCAAAGGACGGGACAAGACGAAAATTCCAGTTGAACTGGTTGCAACGCTTCCAGTGGCTCGCTTACTCAGGCGTCCAAAAAGGCGCCTTCTGCAAGGTCTGCGTCCTATTTTCCATGAAATCTGGAACAAGAAAAGGTTCCCATGAAACTGCACGGAGCCTCGGGACTTCACCCTTCACGAAGTGGAAAAATGCCCTTGAAGTATTCGAAAACCACGCAAAAACAGAGTACCACAGAGACGCAACGATCGCTGCACACTCATTTTTGGAAGTGGCTCACGGAAAAATGGACAACATTCGTCTGCGGCTGAACAAGCAAGCAAAGATCGAATCAGAAAAAATTGGCCGCGTATCTGCTCCTTTCGTTGCAAATGCCGTCAAAAGACGATAGTCTTTATTGGTTTTTGCGAAGTCAATGCCTCCCTTCGCTTTCCCGCTCACCTCTCATGTTGTTCCTCTTGCATCGCGCTCCTCCCAAGGTAAAGACGCCAAAGGTTTGCTTAAATCATTTTAAATTTCCCGCGTTCCACTGCTCCAAACCGGCTGTCTCGATGCGAACGCTGCCGTACGGCGAAGACGCGCGTTAATCGAGGCGCCCTACTTCAGCGTTTATACGCCTCGAGATTCGCGATCGCTGCGCCGCCTGCCGCCGCTTCTCCGCGGCGTTTGCGGGATTAGCGCTGCGTGGCTGATAGGTGGTCATGCAGTGTTTTGGTTCTCTTTCGCTTCTCTTTGCCTTTCCGCGCACTAAACAACTTGTTATGGTGACGTCTGTAAGCTAACTGCACGGTTAGGGCACTTAAAAAAAACAGCTGCGTCTTGGTAGAGCGCTCTAACGCCAACAAGAGCTACCCGGGGAGGCGGTTCTGCGCGCTTCTTGGCCGCTCTTGCGGGCGTCGGCGACGGCAGCAGCATATCACCGCTGTCACCTTCGAACACGTCAGCACAAGTGATCGCCTCGTTTAGACCTGATATTGGCACTGTAAGAGGTTGGTTCGTTTTGCAGCGCAAACAAATGCGGCTTTGCTTCGAATATGTACGTCATAGAAAAATATGTTTCGGGGATGTGATAACCCAATAGCTGACAAAAACTTGTGCCTTTTATGGGAATATAAGCCACGCGAAAATGTTAAGTACACTCAAAGCCTGTGCATTGTCAGATATGTGACCACTTATGTCTTATAGTAAGAACCAAGGTATATGTAATGAAATCACGGGAAAATGAAAGGTCTGCAAGTCAGAAATAAATAGAATAGTCGTAGGGGAATGAAAAAAAAATGAGTGCAGCTTCTGAAATGCTAAAGACGTTTGTTTGAGCAAGGTAGTATTCACCAGACCAACTAGATGCGAAATGCACTGATATTTCGCTAGACATGGGGGGGGGGGGTGAGGAGGAGGACGCTCAACTATCGTTGTTTACAAATGCGGAGCGAAATCAACGAATGGACGTTTTAGTAACCACACACACAAGCTGCGTGTTGTTCACTTGTCGTTTGTTTTTCGCCTTCAACGGACGGCTGATCACTCGGCGGACGCATTTTTTGAAGAATACAGCGTTGACAGTTCACAAGCGATACGAGGTGTCGTTGGAAGAGTTGATTGATGGGTTGCAGGGTTTAACGCGCCGACTCAACGGAGACGATGAGGCACGCCGTAGTGGAGGGCTCCGGATTAATTTTGACCACCTGGAGATCCTTAACGTGCGCCGAAATCTCGTACACACGGGCTCGTTGGAAGAGTGTCGTATCTGATAAGGGTCTCGATTTCGGTTTATGCTAGATTCTGCAGTCTCCCTGTGTCATACGATGTTTCGAAGAAGATTTTGGTCAGGGACGCGGATATATCTTTAAGCCCATCTTCGCGCTTCTCGTGGAGGATAAATGTAATAGATGAATCTTTGCGAGCGCTCACCTTGGGACAAGACGACACAGCATTAAATTTGTCATCGTGTGCTGACTCCGGAGTGTAATTTTGCATTATCCATCGTACTTCTTTAGTACAATGTTTGTGAAATCTATGCCGCATTGGCTTGTTCATAATACTGATCAATATCTGATATGTGATATTGGCAGGCGTAACTTGCGTGCTGTCAGGTATGAGTGCTCCGCTAGATTTTGTAAGTGCACAAAGTCGATTTACATCATAGTGTGTATGGCCGCAACATGACCATCGGAGGAAACACTGCTTACGGAGACACTGCCACTAAATTTCAGGGCAGCGGAATTGCAATCAGCTGCATGCAAATGCTGGCTTCGGGACGCCGGCCTGTGACACACGCCCGGCGCTCATATAGATCTCACTAAGGTCGCGTCATATACGTTTATACTCTCGTGAACACACCACGCTTGCGAACAGAGTGCCTGCTCCAAGTTATTCGGTATTTTGAATGCGGACAAACGGTAAATCGCTCTCTTGAACGAGCCCCAAAAGCAACGGCGACAGGGGGAAGCGGGCCGGGGACTCCCCGCGCCTGCTTTCGAAACGGGCCGCTAGGGGGATTTCAGTGGCGCCCCTACAGGCCGTGCTCGAGGCGTATAGAACCGCGTTTCCCTACTCCACGTGCGTTGCAAGCAGAACATGGAACCTATCTAGTGGAAACTTGCGTAACTGTTGCCGGTTGATTTCTTAAAATGGCGCCAGAAGCTATAGTGGCGCGGGCGACAGCAGGCGACGGCGGAGTGAATTCTTTTCCTGCAGTTGATGAAGTATTTAATTTCGCAAATTCGAGCATGTTTGATTTTTTTTATAAAGGAACACTGAAAATACCACTTCTGTATTGATTTGTTGTCTCATATTTGCGTAATGTCTTGTTCTTCTTCAACAATGTTGATAAGAATGAACATTACACCGGACATAGACGGGTAGATTTAGCTATGACTATATAAGACTATTCCGCAGGCATTGTTTTGCTTTGGCCGGGTGGCTGAATCGGGTCACAGACGGACGGACGGACAGACAGACATACAGACAGACCAAAATTTCTGGGTTTAAGTAGCCCAAGAAAGACTGTCGTCTTTAAAAAAACAAGGCAATGCTGCATACAGTCATTGAAACGGTACTGTTTTGTGGCCGACAAGAAATCGCGCTTAGGGGAGACAGAGATTCTGGCAGACTTGCCCTAGAAGAACCCGCAAAAAACGATGGGAACTTTAGAGCACTGCTACGCTACAGGGCGAGGGGGGGCGATTAGGTTCTTGCTGAGCACATAAAAAACGTCTGGTGGAAATGCCCTCAACACAAGCCCGACTATTCAAAATGAGCTGATTGCGATAATCGGCAAGCAAATTCAAGATGGAATCGTTCAAGCTGTGAACAAGTCTGGATTTTTCTCCGTTCTCGCCGATGGCACAACTGATGGGACACAAACTGAAGTTCTCCCTGTGCGTACGGTATGTGGAGCTTGAAACTATGGAGATCAAAGAAGATTTTCTCGCTTTCGTACCAGTTTCAGATCTCAGTGGATCAGGCTGGCGGAAACGTTGAAAACAGAGCTTGTTCGTCTCGGTTTAGACCTTCATAGCATGAGAGGTCAAGGCCATGATGGAGCCGCCGTCATGATCGTGGCTCATTTCGTGGAGTGCAGGCCCTGATTCGCGAAGTGTATCCTTTAGTAGTGTACACGCACTGCTCTTCGAATTCGCTAAACCTTTTTTTGAACGATGCATCTAAGGTAAGCGACATCCGAAACGCTTTCGCAACGATTGGGGAAGTTTGCACATATTTCAGAAGCTCCTCGAAAAGAACCGATGTTCTCAAGAAGCACCTCGAGTCTTCTTTGCGCACATTTTCACGCCTTCATAAGTACTGCGAGACTAGGGGGGTTGAGCGGCACGAAACCGTGATTCTCTTCAGTGAAGCGCTGCCTGACATTGTTGAGTCGCTGGAAGTCGTTATGGAAAGTGAAACAGGGAGAAATGCGACTGCTTCCGCACTTCGCACTCGTCTGTGCAGCTTCAACTTTCTCGTCTCCTTCGCAGTGAGCGAAAGGTTTTTGAGTCTTACGCTTCGTTTGTCCCAGTACCTGCAAGGCAATTTCGTCGACATGAGCGTCGCCCTCGAGCATATCGACTTGGTGGCGAAACAGCTTAGTGACATCAGAAAAAATTTTAATGATCAGTTCAAGGAGATTTTCGATTCATGTGAAGCAACGGCGAGAGGATTCGGCGTTCAGCCAGAGATTCCCACAAAAATCGGTTCACGGAAGTACAGAGAAAACCATGCTTCCTCTTCTCCTGAAAAATATTACAGACGGACTTGTTTTATCCCATATTTGGATGATCTGCAGTCTGCATTGAACGAGCGCTTTACTGCTCACAGGGCGATGTTGAAGAGTCTTCAACTCGTGCTACCGAATTACACCGCCGAGAGCAGCTTGGAGTCGTTACAACCGGCAGTAGAATTCTACATGGCGGACATGGAACGAAAAACCTCAGAGTGATCAAGGCGGAGTGGGAAATACGGAAGCAGAAGTGGCAAGCAACACCTTCAGAAGAGCTACCAAGGTATGCGACCGAGGCCATGAAGCAGTGTAACCATCGGCCTGTTTCCAAATATCAGTACTCTCCTCAGGATACTTGCTACACTTCCTGTCACCACAGCAGCAGCTGAGAGAAGCTTCTCGACGTTGAAGCGCCTTCAGACCTACCTTCGCAACAGCTCTGTTGAAGAACGGTTGAATGGGTTGGCTTTGATGTCGCTCTACAGGGAGTCCGTGGACGTGAGCAGTGTAATTGCAACGTTTACGATGAAGGCACGGAGACTTGTGTTTTAGGCTCCCGATTTTAAGGCGCCAGTGCGGAGGATCACCCCATAGCGTTCAAAGCCACACGTCGGCTGAAGCTCTAGAGCGTGCTTCGATAAAAAATTCCCTCGCACTTCTCCGAGGGGGAGCGTGTGTAAGTGCGAATGCACGGTTGTTGATTGCGCGATTACGGTGGATATCATGATCTTAATGAGTAGTCGAGAGATTACACATACGCACACAACTACAAAGAAAGATATTTCACTCGTTATTGCTGGTACCGTTGCCCAGTCCGCCATCATCGTTATCGAGATGCAGGACCAGCGACCGCTCTCGACGACGGCGCGCGCTCGACTAATACCCTCCCGCGCCACGCGGCCGCTACACGAGCGCCCTCACGCGTCGGAATGCGGAGCGCCCGCTACGCGAGCGAGAGCTCTCCCGCCTGAAGTGTAGAGGAGGCGCCCAACACCCGCAGTCACTGAGCGGAGAGAGGAGGAGGAGAGTAGCGCCCGCCGTTACGGCGAGGGCTACACGAGCGCCCTCACGCGTCGGAATGCGGAGCGCCCGCTACGCGAGCGAGAGCTCTCCCGCCCGAAGTGGAGAGGAGGCGCCCAACACCCGCAGTCACGGAGCGGAGAGAGGAGGAGGAGAGTAGCGCGCGCACATCTCCCCCCCGTTGCTAAGGAAGACGAGGAGCGCGCGCACCCGCAGCTGTTGCTATGCGGACGACGGCGGCGGACGATTCAGGCTCGCTTAAGAAGTGCATTCGCACTTAAAAGGAAATCTGTCGCCGTCCGCCCAGTACACTCCGGAGTGTAGAGGGGGTGCGTCTTTTTCGACCCCAGACTTATTAACGACTCTCACCAGCACTGTTGCACCTCATTAACTCGCGCTGATACATGACCCCACCGTGCCCATCATGCCTTGCAAGAGGCGCTACCGAGCATCTCCTGTGGAGTTGCCATGCTTTTGCAGCGCTCCGTGACGCATCACTTCAGTCCCTCGGCGGACATCGACCTCGCACTTTCCGAGAGTGGATCGATCCGCGATCGCACATCGGCCCATCGTACACACTTCGGCTCTGGCAGGCATTTCTTCAGTGCTTTAAGGAAGAAGGAGGACCTGGCCGCTTCTTCGCAGATCCGGGCTCAAGACCGCCCCACACCACAAAGAAGTGGACACCGGTCCCCGTTTTCCTCCACCTCAACCCACTTTATTTCTGCCGCAGTGGTTTCAACCTGTTATATTCAGAAATAAAAACGTAAAAAAATATTTCGGCTATTCGTCCTTTTATTTTTGGGCCTGAGTAACGTAGTTTTATTTTTATAAGCGGAATTTGTTGAGACATATTGTCCGTATGAAAATATTGTACAATTTGGAAGATTACTTTCAAACTAAAGATATAAAAGAGCGGAATAGCCCTTAAAAACTCAAATAATTTAGATACTACGATTTTTACCAAAAATAATTACTGAAAATGAGTACTTTCTCCAAATAGTCAAGGCCTACAGCGAGTCGCCCCCCCCCCCCCCCCCCCGAAAAAAATTCCTGGCTACGGGCCTGCTTCAGGCAGACATACCGAAAAACAGGCATACAGGCAGACCAAAATTTCTGCCTCTATGTGGACAAAGAAAGCCTATCGTCTTTAAAAAACCGGAAATCCCACTGGCGCTGCTTCTCGCAGGGCGCGCGCGAGCACTGGGAAGGCGGGAAATTTGAATTGCATCGAACAAAACTTTGTTGCATTCATCAAGAAAGGAGTAAGAGACACACGGCGGTGAAGAGCGTGATGCGTGGTAGCAGTGAGCGGATAACGGCGCTGCAGCACATTATAGCGAATCACTGTTCTGCACTTAGACAGTTTTCACGTTGAGTGGAACGGCTTTATTTGTCAACAGCCCTGAAGTCCGTTTAAAGCATAACAATCAGACTACAGGAGAGCTTGTAGAGGCCTTTTACATTAATCGCGATAATGACAAGGGCACCAGTTCTACTTCGATTACGCTTCAGGAAAAGAAACCCACTTTTATCAGCTCCATAATGATGTCACTTGCCGGCTCGTGTGCGCACATGTACCCCTTTCTTTTCTTTTTACGCTGTGCTTTTGGTGCATGCCATTCCTTGTTGTCAGCGCGGATGCACATGTGCACTGTGTCTTGTATAAATTATTTGTTCCTTCCAATAAACCATTAGTTGAGAACAAGCGCTTGTGTCGTGCTCCTTTCTTTCGTCGCGTCTGTTTGAACGCTGTTTTAGTAAGACGTATTGTCATCCCTTATAGGTACCCGTGGGATGAAGAACACCACTCAAAATTACATCGCTAACGAATGCATGCCTTCTCAGAAGATAAGCAGACTCATCTCACCACCTCATGACGAAAGTACAAATTTGCGCCAAAGACTTCTCCGCCTTTTTATTCAAAATATATTCGTGATCTTAACGCAACGCTAGACGTGCGTTTTGCCTACGAAGAGCTTTAGTCAGCGATCCGCAACCGCACACGTAACGTGGCGGCGGGCCAGGACGATATCACAAACTGTCTATTATGCAACCTTCCTCTGATACCTAGACAAGCTCCTGATCCTTCTCAATGATCATTGGACACTGGAGATGATTTCGCTAAGTGGAAACATGCTCATATCTCACTGATCTCCAAATCTGGCGAAACGACACACCAAATCTACGTCCTATTTCCCTCACTTTGTGGATCGGGAAGATTTTGAAAGACATTGTTCAGAATCGCCTTACGGCGCACATAGAAGCTAGCAACCTCTTCTCAACAACGATGTACGGTCTCCGACCTCCACTATCTTCATGGTGGGAACTATCTAACCAAGGTGTCCACTGGTAGCGGAAGAAAGACTTTTTGACCAACGTTCCGAAGCATCACAAGCACTGCAACTTATGCCCCCGGAATAGAGAGCCCATTTCGTACGTGGACCATGACGTTTTACTAAACAGTCTGGCCACTCTCCCCATTGAGACACGTCTATACAACTATATGACAGCTTTTCTTTCCAAATGAACTGGCACAGCGGTGATCGCCCACTTACGCACATACCTCTTTAAAGCGTTGCCATGAGGCATACTGCAAGGCGCAGTCATTTATCCTATGCTTTTCAAAAAAACCGTCAAAGATCTGCTTCCGCTATTGGGCACAGTCCTATCCATCCCCTATGCCTTATATGCCAATGATTTAACCATATGGGCCAGTTCAGTTTCCACAGACGAAAAGCAAGAGCACCATTAACCCGCTTGTGGTATGGTGGCGGAAACCACAAAGGAAAACTGAAGAAGAAAAGGCTAGGCGCGAGGTGTCGCCGTATTCGAGTCAGCCAGGGTTCGGGGGAAGGTCCGACAAGAAAGAAGACCAGGCGGAAGAAGCTCACGCAGGAGAAGCAGCCTCTCCACGGCGGCACTTTCAGGGCGTGTCTTCGGGACGGCCAGGTGACCTGTGGCCGTCATAAGGACGCATGGGCACCATGTCACCGGCAACGCTGGGCTATGGTGGTATTTTCACCGCCACCAACCTTCAATATCTTCGTGGTAATGCCAACCTTGTCTTCCCCAGCACCTCTTCAACACCGGGCCGCATCAGCCCCGCTGCATGTGGGAAGCTTGCTTCTGCCCATCGCCTGGTGCCCTCGACGCCGTTGCCCGAGCCGCGACCACTGGTTGCATGGCGTGAAGAACTTTCTTCATTTATACTTCCGTTAGGACTAATTTGCCCGTGTCATTTTACTTTATTTTGATATGTTCTATGTCATAGGTTTTTTCCCCCTTTCTTGTATTATTTACTGTCCCGTCCTTGTGATCGTCCGTCATAAATGTGACCGTCCTGACTTCTAACCAAACCCGGGTTGTGAACCCTTATTCCTGCGTCCCTACAACTGGTCTTTGTGTCTTCCGAACCTTAACATCATCACAAAGTGGCGTCCGCGGCAGGACTCTCCTCTAACACCTTGGAGAGTGAGACCGTGACCGGGATTGAGACCGAGACCGTAGGGATTGAGGAGTTTGAGGTCGCTACAATGGGAATGGAAGAGTTGGAGAAGCTTACGGCTGAGGGACTCAAGTTAGGGCTCCAGATAGAGGCACTTCGAAAATGGGTCGAAGTCGAGCGCGATAACCTAAGAACGCAGCGGGAGTCTGAAAGGGCAGCGCACAATAAACTAAGAGCACAGCTTGATGATTTAAAGGCAGCAGCACAAGAGAAGGAGATCGCTGAGCTTGAAGAGCGGGTGGCACAACTCCAGCGACAGTGGGTTGGTGTCTGTGGACAGGCGCCATCTCCAACCACTTATAATGGCGGGGCAGATCCTAAACAGACTGAAAGGATCGATGGCAAATTCATGCCAGTTCCCTTAAAAAAAGAGAGAGTGTTTCCGGAGCTGGAACCCGACGAAGAAAGATTAGCGCACCACGTACACACGTCGGTGTGTGAACCATACAGAGAAATGGACACGCTGCAGCCACAGGGTCTGCCGGAAGGGGCTTCGGCTGGTGTTTCAGACGCGCCCGAAACAAACACATCGCTTGTCACTGTAGCCATTGGATACGAAGATGCGTCCAAAAGCGACTCTCCTAAACTGCCATGTATCGGAGCGGTGATGGAGTCAGTGGTTCCGGGAGAGATCAAGAACGCCCGAAAACGTAGGCGGAAACATGGCAAGGAAAGGGTTTCCTCGAGCAGGAGAACGATATCCTTAAGGTCTGCTATTGTACAGTGTAGCCGAACGAAATGTCTCACCACGAAGCTTCGGATGCAGGTCCGGAATAAAGCCAGCTTGATAAAGCTGCGTGAGATTAGCTCCGCAGAGCCAGTGTCAAAGCTCCGCGCAAGACAGCCAAGCATAACTAGCGACCGAGTGAAAGCTTCCAGACGCAGAATTTGCTGTTTTGCTTTAAGCATGCTATCTACAAAGATAGACCGCCAGAAAGAAAGACAGACCTTAGCTTCTCGCAAGCATTCTGGCAAATTAAGAAGAAATGCTCCAAACCTGAAAGTGACGAGACTTCAAAAGTGTCTGTCCAGACAAAATTTTCATGGCCATGACTGCTGGAAGTATAAACGCAGGAAGCTTAAAATCTGACTTGCAGAAGCAACATGGCACTATTGCAGGCCTGAAACATTCTCTTGGACTGCGGACAATTTTTGTATTTTATACCTTGACGGACACTTTGAAGTTGCTGATAGTGCGCACAATTGTGTTGGGACGTGTCGAATATTTGGTGTGAAAGTGTGTAGGTGTGTCGTGCAGCGCAAACTTTCCGAGTGCACTTCGTAGTGAACTTGACTGTATTTCCTTTTGGTTTCTGGACTTGGAAAGTGCGTGTGGTGTCACCTCAGCGACTTTCTTAAAGGTGGGGTATCGTGGTATTGTGCCCGAAACCACAAAGGAAAACCGAAGAAAAGGCTGGGCGCGAGGTGTCACCGTATTCGAGTCAGCCAGGGTTCGGGGAAGGTCCGACAAGAAAGAAGACCAGGAGGAAGAAGCTCACGCAGGAGAAGCAGCATCTCCACGGCGGCACTTTCAGGGCGTCTTCTCGGGACGGCCAGGTGACCTGTGGCCGTCGTAAGGACGCTCGGGCACCACGTCACCGGCAACGCTGGGCTGTGGTGGTATTTTCACCGCTACCAACCTTCAATATCTTCGTGGTCCTGGTAACCTTGTCCTCCCCAGCCCCTCTTCAACACCGGGCCACATCAGCCCCGCTGCATGGGAGAAGCTTGCCTCTGCCCATCCCCTGGTGCCCTCGACGCCGTTGCCCGAGGCGCGACCACCGGTTGCATGGCGTGAGGAACTTTCTGCATTTCTACTTCCGTTAGGACTAATTTTCCCGTGTCATCTGACTTCATTTTGATACGTTCTATGCCATAGCTTTTGTTTCCCCCCTTCTTGTTATATTTACCGTCCCGTCTTTGTGATCGTCCGTCATAAATGTAACCGTCCTCACTTCTAGCCAAACCCGGGTTGCGATCCCTCATTCCTGCGTCCCTGCAACTGGTCCTTGTGTCTGCCGAACCTTATCATCATCACACCGCTATTTATTACACTGGCACTTGTCGATATATATGGGGTCTAAACTGCTCCCTGGAAAGAACGGCACTGCTAACCCTTCAACCGAGGACTCGGAATCAAATCATGGCACCGATGCCGGACACGGCTCCTACTAGACAGACTCGCTCAGTTCCTGTTGTAACCCCTTTCAGGATACTCGGTCCCACAATACCACGAGAAGCCTCAGGCTCCCGCACAATCCTGTTACTTAAATTCACAGTTAACCAATTGGCACACCTCATTAAGCGCATCACACCCCAACGTACTGGTGTAAAGGAGCTGCGATTGCCCGGCTGGTTCAAGCTTTTTTTATCAGTCGCCTCATAAAAGGAGCTCATTACCTTGCCCTCAATCCATCAGAGCACAAGAAACAGAATATTTTAGTTAGACAAGCGTACAAAACTTCCCTCAGCATCCCCACACGCACCTCTACTGACTTGTTACGTTGGGACTCTAAAGCACCTACACAGAGCAGTGTGAAGCCCAACGAACTTCGCAATTTCATCGCCTTAAGCTTACGTAATTGCTGTAGTAACTTTTCTCATCTGAGCTATCCTGCAGCGACTCAGCCTCCTCGCCTGGTACGCCTACCGCTACAGCGCACTGGCACCAAAGTCGCAGCCCAACACCATGCACCTGAAAATCCGGGGTCGTCGTTGCGCCGCACACGCCAACTACGTCCGCAAACACTAACAAGATCCTTGGGGCACGCTTTACGGCGACGCATCTCCGTACCCAAACCCATTAACCTATACCGTCGCCATTCTAGACAGCCAAGAACGGGTCATCGCCACTGCGTCGACGCGGGCTTCAACACAAACTGAAGATGAAGAAATTGGCATGACATTCTCATTTACCTCCACTCGTCGCGACTACCTCATAGTAATCGCGGACTCGGTGGACGCGTGTCAACGTCTACTTCCTCGAACTGCACTAGCATCACTGAACACTCCACTGTCTTTTACGAGCAGTGCCACTTTTTACTTTTACGAGTATGGACTCCTGGTCATTGTGGGTCAGCCGGTAATAACGCGGCGCACGACGCGGCCCAAAACGCAATACACTGGGTCATTACCCCTGATCTTCCTCGTCCCACATTGAGTGCTGTGATGCTATGGCAGGTTCAGGGCCGTGGTTGGAGTGGCTAACCAGTGACGAGGCAGGTGACCATATTACGAAACGGAAGTTTTTATGAAAAACACAAATGATAGATAAGGAAGCAGGAAAAAACACAAAGAAGTCACACAAAACACACAGCACACGCATTCCAGCACTCTGGTTCACGCTTATGTTACAAGCTCGACAGACACACTACGCGGCACATTCTCCATGGACGCCCGCCGAGACACAAATATCTACAGGTGCTGGGTAGTCGACAGAAAAGATAGCACTCAGATGTCGTTCGTTACACTCAATACTCAACGCACAAAGCTGCAAGTGCGATGGCTAAAATGAAAATACACTCATAATGAAGACGACGCACACAATGCAATAATAAAAAAAACGTTTTCTAAGTCCATTGAGTTAGTTTTTTGTAAGTTTTTTCCGTTTGCGCAAAAATAATTATCTTTGTCACATCCCCGCGGCCAAATCTGCACTTTTGTGTACGTTGCAATACCCATGTTGGGCAGAGTAGTTTGGAAACGTATTCTTGACCACCAAAAAAGAGTCCTGCATTTCTAGCACTATACAGCCTCTTCAGTTTGTAAGATCACTCAGCCTGGAGTTTTTCGTACGATGAAATTCATGTCGCTGTATCCCAGGTATCCATTTTCGCATTACTTCATGTTTAATAATTCGTAACACTGTCACTGGGAAAACCGAAATTTTCAAAAAAGAAAAGCGACCCATTTGCTTGGTGTCACACTATCAATACGAACAGATTGCGGTTGAATTGGAAATTCCCAGCACCAGGCAGCACGTGCCATGCACGCGCACACGAGCAAGGATACGAAATGTGGCTGACTGAGAACATGCTGGTAAAAGCAGGTCCATCATGCTAGCAAATTGTGCGGAGGTACGTGCCCATCTTACCACCTTTTAAATGCAGAGCATTTCAGTAACTCACGATGTCACCCCCGTTGATGTCCGTAGGCGTCCGTAGTCGTAGTCCGCACCCCTCCCCCTACACTATATAAAAAAATACTATCCGGCGCCTGGTTTCGATCCCTTGACCCTGCGGGCGGAACGCAATGTACATGGTGCTCTACCCACTGCGCCACAAAGCCGACACAGAATGGGAGGCTACGAACGGGCCTTATATCCTTGACTCATTGAAATTACTGCTGACGAGCGCTCTCTCGTCAGCAGTTGCCACAAGTGCAACAACATTAACATAACGCAAACTACTTAACGTCGTGCGCCCCCGGAAATGCTCTGCCTTTGATCGTGCCCCTCTTGAGGGGGATGTTTCACTGCTTCGCCATGCGAACAGTTTGCCATTATAGTTTCCGCCCTCTCCGGTCGGTGTCGCCACGGTTCAAACCACGGCAGGGGAGCTGCGCGGGCGTTCGTTGATCGGCATGCGTTCCGGCGTGGTGGTTTGGTGTTTTTGACTTGTTCAGTGGCAATTATTTTCATTTGGTAAATACTTAACCAAACCACTTACTTAACCACTTAACGTTTTGTTTTTTTCGTCCGAAAAAGTGCTTAAGCATATGCTTAAGCATAAATTTGTTTTTATTTGGTGTTGCCAACGCATGAATAAAATTTTCCAACGCTTGCACTATTTTAATTAAAAAGTTACACAGTACTTTATTACTCTTTACAACCAAATGTTGTGCATTCTCTCCTGTGTTTTATTTTTCACATTGGCAGCGAACTTATCAGTTATTCATAAATTTTTCAAAGTAATTGCGTTAAAGCCGGCCTGTCCAAACACACAGACGGATAAATTGTTAGCCGCTATTTGACACAGAATGCGCAGGACTATTAAACAATTTTTATTGCTGAAGCCTTAAAACTCCCAAATAAAGCAATGGGGTTTGCCGAAAGCTAGGGGTGCGAATTTAGTATATTAGTCTGTATCGTATTCATTACCGGACCCTGCATTGCTGCCAGCAATACCTCGGCGGCCGTAGCCACTCGGATGTAGGTTATTTGTCTCACCGCTAGGTACACCGTTGGAACCAGAAGTCATAGCGCCATCGCCACCACTCGCTACCCCTATCCCTCCAGAGTTTTCAGCTCTCAAATTTGCCTCCCCACTTGGGGCTCCATCTAAACCGGAAGATACATAACCGTCATTTGTCCCAGTACCGGATACCCCGCTCCCTCCATAATTTACAGCTCCTAAGGTTGTCTCCCCGCGAGGTGCTTCATTCCAACCAGGATTTAGATATCCGTCACTCCTGCCGGCAGTCGTTGCGCCTCTCCCTCTAGAATTCTCAATTCCCAAATATGGTACACCACTCCGGAACCCTCTCCAATTGGCCGTTCCTGCTCGCAATGATACGCCAACCCCCCGTGCACCACCTTCATTTGGCAAAATCCGGTAGAACTGCAGATCTCCCCGTAGACCTCCAGCAAGCCTTATCAATTCCCCGAGTACGCCCCTCCCTGTAATCATTTGGACCCTCCGCAAAAAACGGTCAACTCTTCGCAGCACGCAACTTCGCTTAGCACGATGTTTTCTGCCACCAGACTCATTGGAATGATACGCGTTTCCACTTAATCTCTGCAATTGTCCTGCTCCTTCATGTGCGCCCTCAAGAAATCCGTGGATTTTAAATAGATGTATAGGTAGTCTCCTTTCTTCACGGTGACCTAGTTCTAACTCGGATTCATGTGGCGGTAGCTGCCTTTGTGGAGTCAGGTCACCATGCTGTGCTTCCTGTCTTTGACGCCTCCTCCAATCTTTTCTTTCTTCATGAAACTTGATCCAATTGGCAAGGAAGTGTTCAGGTGGAGGCATGAACTCCCACAATCCGGCATCTATGGGCATCCCCGTATCAATTGGTGCAAATGTGTTCCGGTAGCCATCCGATTCACTCATATGGCGGCTGAAAGATTCTGCGGTGAGCCATTTTCGGGACCCCAGTCCAGCCACACTTCGCCTGTCTCCTAGTTGGTACCCACCAAGCGCAGCTTCGGCTCCAAATGGCCCACAGAATGTCCCTGCAAAATAATATTTTTTTAGATAGAGTTGCCATCCTGAGTAAATATAGAGACTCTAACAAGGCTTTCGCTTGACATTTTCGCGTGACCTTTTGAACGGCTTTCCGAAAAGTCGGCAACCAACCCTAGGAACACCAACACTTGTTGGACTAGAACAAATGGAAAGTTTTTTATCAAAAAGAGAAGCAAAGATAGGACTAGATAAAGACAAGTACGTCTACCTCTCGTGTCCGTCTTGTGTACTCATTCAAGGCGGCTTGTTTTGTTTAAATAGTACTGCAGCCCACTCATGAAATGAAAGGACTTTCTTAGCGAAACTGTTTATTGGGCCGGGTGCAAGCGCAGAAGCTTTAATATGTTTAATTTTGCTTTGTTGGGCAAAGAGATTTTATTATAGACGAATGGGCATACAACAGGAGGTTCCTGTTATCGGAGTTCATTTATTTTGTTAATTCGAAGGGGTAATTCCAGTTTTTATGTTTCAACATAATTACGTTGTTTAAGTTTGTTTCTGAAATCTTCATCATCCTATATTTTGCTTCATTCGAACTGTCCGAAATATTAAATAAGTAAACGCCAACATCCTAAAATACAGGAAGCACAATTTCATTACCGAGAAAGTTTGAATGTGAAGATATGTATAATGCAGAACCAAAACTACTTTCATAGTAAAGATGTATGTTTTTGTGTACTTAAAACTGGAGCTTGTTTTTACTCACCCCAACAGAAACAGATACTTTAAGAGCCAGCTCTGTCTTTTAGAAGTGGACTCGTTTCTCTTGGAGACTTCGAGAATTCCAAGTGAACTTTCAATGTTTTTATAAGACAGAGCCAACAAGACACATCTGCGAACCGAAAGAATGCACTGGGCAGCGCAAAATGCCTAAGACAACCATTGTTATTCAGTGTCAGTGATTCCACAGAGCCAAAGTTCACGAAATCATTCTAGCGTGCTCTTTTATAGTTCGGGAACACCTTAATTGAAAATCCGCGCAGGCACTTCGAAATGATTATCACGGGGACTTTTTTATTCAGATATCCAATTTGAATGCCGAACAAAAAATGGAAGCTTAGGCAACCTTCTTCCTCTGGTGAGGTCCTAACAAAGGACAAACACCCCTGCTCAGGAGTTTACACTTTATGGCCGATAAGTGCGACTGGCGAGATATCTTGCCGAGAACTATATTCTAAGTTAGAAATGAAGTGCACGTTTTCGTCTCTTTCTTGTGCATGCTGCGCAGGATATCTAATTTTGTTACCCCTCTATAATATTTTTCTTTGATCTCCAGTGTTCCCGATGTACTTCGACTGTTCTAGAAACAGTCAAGCGGAAAGATAAATGCTCCCTTGTCCGATTTCGCGGCTCTGAGTTTTTCCGACAGTCGCCTGCGCACGCCATTTGGTTGACCCCTCTTTTGCAGTTTTCATGTCTTTTTAGTTCTTAGGGGGGCGCACAAGTTCGCTCCAGTAATGTTAGTTATTTTAAGGAACGTGCCTCGTCTTTGGCTACATGTCAATATGGCATTTATCAAATAGTCTGCTTTAACCGCCAGTTTGTCCTGCCCCAGGAGAAGCTGATGATTATCAGATAAATGATTAATATTCAAAATTTCACCATTGATTATTTCTTCGGAACCCTTCAGGTTTACCAAAAGCAAGGGGCGCTACATGCGGCACGCATTGAGGTAGGAGTGTTGATTTGCGGTTCTACAGTCTGACGCGGCCACGCTTGGTGCATGGTGGTGAGGTTCCAAAAATATCAGGAAAACCGAAAACATGATCAAACTATATTTCTCCTTTACGAGATTTTCAATACGCTGGTGTAGGTATACTTTGAATGCCATCGGAAGACATACCTACACCTGCAGGCCTCACCTGCAAAAATTTTCGGCAAAGTTTTCTAGTAAAATTTGGTGTACCAGGAACGTTGCTAGGGCATATAAATAAGCAGTTTCTTTACCTTTAAACTCTCGGAAAGGATACGTGGTTTCTACAAGTTATCACCCCATTGCTCTTCCGCCTGCCGCTGTAAGCTCGTCAAACATTTCGCCGCATTCCTGCTCGGTTCGCTGCCATTGTGGAAAACCAATAGGCTTCTGCAGTCTTTGCCTGGTAACTGTATCTCCTTTCTCCACCGCCAAACTAAAATGGCCTTCCCTCTGGTCTCGCTCCTCTCATGGTAAACGCAACGGAGGTTTGCTGAATCGAATTGAATCTCCCGGCATTCTCGCTGCTAGCGCCGCAGTTTTTTAGGACCATGTCTATTGAGTTCGAGCATGAGGCTTGAGAGCAGGCCCTTTTTTTTAGTTCTCGGTTAAAATATTGTTTTTAAAGCGTTTTGTTCTTTTTTATGGCCAAAATCAAGCTTACGTGTTTTTACATAAAAGAAACCAGCTCGCATCAGTATGCATTTATGTTTTGCTCAAAATATGCGGAACGTTTACTTTTTGTTCGACATTTTATGTTCACGTTTATTAAATGAAAAGCTATTTAATTCAATTCAACAATGTTGACAAGTATGAAGCACGGTACTGGGTTTCGTAATTTTGGGAGGCTTTGCTAATTTCTATTCCTTGATAAACCATTTTTTCAGCATTTGGCCGCGGGGCTGAACTGGGTGACAGACGGACCGAAATGCTTGCTGACAAAACGACCTGCCAAACTTTTCGCATTTAGATGCAGTAGAAAGGCTATCATCGTTAAAAATTCAGTATTACTCATGGCTTTGTCTGCATGGGTGTGATAAAGCGTGACGTTTTTCTCGAGCCATGCCCTTCTTTATGTTTCTGCAGAGGACTTCGGTGAGTACCCCCTTTTCTGTTCTGTGAATGTTTTTTTCACCAGAGGAGTATATGTGGGGATTTAAATATCACTTCTTTACAGTTGCAGTGTCGCACCGGAGTAGTTCTTTAAGCAGCAGCGAGTGCCTGCATCTGTGTAAGATGTGCGGTATTTTTGCGCTTGTTGAACCTTCTTCTAAGGCTTATATTCGTAGTCAACCATGTGTCACATCTGCTGCTGAGGCAGCCACCGAGAGTAAATTCCTTCAGAGCTTGATTCTGCCCGGCTGAGGGTTTGAGGCACAGGCCTAGCGATTATCAAAGACGGCTTTACTGCGACATCGTGTTTGCGCCTCTTTGTTCACCTTGAAGTTACTTAGGCAGTCAGACTGCCGACGGGCCGCACTCCATGTGCGAACTTCCTCCAAAGCAAAGCCCTCCGAACCTGGCGTTTACCTGTTCCTTTCACGTGCCGCCGCGCTCACCTGCCACGCCGTGCTTACCAAGCTACCTCTTGTCCCTCCTAGTCGGGGTGCTCAGTTAGCGCCGTGGTCACTCCATCGGATCCTGTTCTGTACATACAGGCTTAATCCTACGCGGACCTGAATGTGTACTTATTTATTTTTTCTGAAGTAGCTGTCAATTTCAGGGGGTGCCGCTAGGTTGCGCTTTTTTTTTCAGAATTTTTTACTCATGGCCTGGAGGTAAACCAGAGGGGGGTAGGTAGGCTGGCCCTAGGGGCCCATAGAAGACCTACGAATGAAGCGATACAGGCGGATATGGGCTGATCGTTCTTTGGGGCAAGTGAGGCGCAGAGCAAGATAAAATTTGAGGAAACCTCTGCAAAAGGGTGAACCGAAGTATAAGCTAAAGGGAGAAAATCAAGCACATTCTGTAGAGCATCGATGACGACGCTTTTCAAATGTTGCTGGATAAAAACCCGCAAACGGTTGGCGACATCATCATTGGCTGCCAGTCTTACGACGAGCTGCCCAAAAAGCGGGCACTCACATGGTGCACTGCCGTGCGCCATGTGAGTGCGCCCTGCCGTGCGCCCTGGCAAGCTTATTTACTTAACCCTGCTCCAGCAAATTCAAAAATTGGTGCGGGAAGAGGTTTCTCACCAGCTGCCTCTTCTACCATACACATAATAGCCACGCTCCCATGTTGCCGCAGCGGTTCATAGCCTCATTCAAGGTCAGTTGCCGGAGGACTCCCTTGTGAATGTCAGCATCCCCCTGCGGCCGCTCATTTGACGTATGCAGACAGCGCCGCCAGATCATTTGCCGACGTCACTGAAGCCCCATCCTTTTCATGACGCCGCGCCGACACCATATTCTGAAGTCTCAGCGAGGCCGAGGGCCAGCTTTCTGATGGCCGCTCCTCCAGTCTCAACTGTGAGACCACCGACGCGTGTAGGATATCAAGCTGGAAATCCCTGGCGAACGACCCAAATCTGTCCTGTCTTCTTTTAGTGTGGCATTCGTGGCCGCTTGGCTCGTTACTGCCGTCGTAAAGGAGTGGCTACGCGACGTAATTTGCCAAATGGTTACGGTTGCCCACCGAATTTCCATCAGACGCCCGCTTGTCCGCTGCTCGATTCTGTCCCTTCTGACCACTGCGACTTCAACAGCCATCATTTGCTGTCCCCACGGCGACGCTGTCTGTCCGATATGTGGCGCCCTCCGGCTTCCAGCAACACGTAAAAACTAGATGTTGCAGTTCCGGAGGGAAGAACTGCGTCGTCATCAAACTGCTTTTCACCATCCAGTGTCATTCATGTCACTGTCGAAGGTGTCGCTACTGTCGCACTCCTCGACACTAGAGGCGCGGTTTCTGTTAGAGACGCAAAATTATGCCAGGGCTAAAGAAAGTGACAACACATTCGGGACTGCAATTGACTGTCATTACGTAGCGCAACTGTGGAACATATTTAACCCTTAGGCGCATACCGCACACGAGCCATAATTCAAGACATTTTGTACGCCATCGAGTTCATTGTTCTCTCATCGTGCTCACATCGTCGACTTTGCATTGTATTTCCTGTCACGAAAGTGAGCTGTCATCAATTGCGCCCAGGATGAAGTTGAATTATTCCCGTTCGTGGACGTTTCTGCTAGCAGCTCGCCGTTTAAAAAACTTGTCGTCGCGGAGGATACCACCATTCCACCATCCGCTGCCGTCCTCGGGAATTCATCCTGCTACGGTGCGCCTAAGGGAAACCTACTCGTTTACGCCGTCATCCCTGTCCATGCATCGACGGTGTCTACTGTTGCCCTTCGCCATGGTGAATGTGCACGATGGTAGAACCGTAATAGTTGTCGCTAATCCCGACTCTTAATCTCGTTCCTTGCTCCGAGGTGAACGTCTCGGCCCCGTCGAGCCGATAGGCGCTGCGCTCATCATTGATATGCCTGAAGATTTGCCACATGTCGATTTAGACGTAATCTATTCTCCTCCATGTCTGATGTCACCGCCTTGCGCGCCCTTTACTTCATGCTATCTTCGCGAACCTCACTCCACAAGAGCGAGACAAACTTCTGCAGTTACTACAGCACTTAAAATCTTTCTTCGACTCTGCACAGAAATCACTCAGCCGCACAACTGTAACCCACAACATCGACATCGGATCCCACGAACCTCTATGGCAGCGATCCTACTGCGTATATGCAACTGAACGTCACTTCATTGAAGATTTCATGATTTGCTTAGTGCAGGACAATGGAGGGCATCAAAGCGCCGTTATGCTCTCACATGCCCTCAAAAAGCTTGGCGCGATCCGAACACAGAACAATGAAGGCCAACGTTAACGTTTTGCGTTCCTTTGTTATTCCATTACAACGCGAAATAAACAAAATAAAACAACGCTTACTGTAGTTAGTTAACCCAAACAGAAGCCCTTACTGGTAAATAGAATGATTGAGGCAGCCAGCTGCATGCGAATCTGCTACCTTTCTCGTAAGACGTTCTTGCTTTTGTCCATATCTGAGCATGTAAAGTTTTGAAGTTCCAACAGCACACCTCGAGTGTGACCCGAAAATTACTTTGTGTTACCTAAGAAGATTCTTCGATTGCCTAATTTTATTTACCCAAAGCTACTTCCTTTCTGGGTGTAATTAATCATAATTCTAACAGTTGCCTCACGTTTCCAAACTGGCACCAATGGTCCCATTTCTATTGACACTTTCGGCTCAAGTATTCTGCAAGGCTTCCGAAATCATGCGTGTCTTCTCTAGAAAGCACTGTACTCAGCACGTCAATGTTCTATAGGATGTTCTAAAAGTTCTAAAAGTGATGCCAAAGTTTTAAAGTGATGCCAAAAGTAAAGTATAAACTGCGCAATTTTAGACGGCCACAAAAAGAAAGGAAAAACAGGACAGGTGCAGACTTGCTACTAACATTTATTACACCAAAGTCACATATAAGTACAGCCGGAACTAACGCCACTGCGCATGCACAGAACAAAACCGGTGCGCTTCGCACAACACTAATAAAAACCAACAAAACAAACATCCTAACTCCGGTCATCAATAAACTTCATCTCACTGTCGGCAACCAGATCGACGTTGCGCTGACGCACTCATGACCCAGATTTTTTATGTAATATGCCTCGCGTATCTCTCTCGCCCAGCTGTCACTGCGCCGACACAAGACCGTAAAGTCCTTCAAGAGTGGCTCACATGGCTTACACGTGCATTCCGAGCAGCTGGTGTCGACATGCCCGCTCACGCTGTTGTGTATCGATAATTCGTGTTCTCGTAATCTCACATTAACGCATCTTCCCGTTTGGCCCACGCAAACCTCGCGACATGTCAGCGGTATTTGTTAAGCTACCCCCGCGCAGCAATCAACGTATGCATATGTGTGCTTTTTCCACCCCCTTTCAGTGTAGCGCAAATTTTGTCCATGCGCGAGCACATCCCCCTAGCTTGATGCAAGATTAGAGATTACAGATTGCAAGATTAGAGGAGGCAGGATTCCCCGGTTCGGTGGTGTCAACAGCGGCGGAAGTGGTGCTAAAGAAAATGAAAGCCCAAAATACCAATCGTGAATCGGAAAGAGAACGCGAGAATAACAAACGTGAAGTTGTGCCTGATTGCACAAAGTTGTGCCTTATGTGCACAAAGCGTCCCAGAATTTGAAGAAGCTGATGAAATTGTATGGCGTTCAGGTGGAATTTTCAGCACCAGTCAAGCTAGCCGGGATCTGCTCGTGCATCGGCAAAATTCGCGCTGGACTGAAAGGGCGCGTAAAAAAGCACACCCATTCTTACGTTGATTGCTGCACGGGGGTAGTTTATCAAATATCGCTGACATGTGGCAAGGTTGACATGGGCCGAATGGGAGGAGCATCAATTATTGATACAGAAGAGCGCGAACGAGCATCTGCCCACAAACTGCTCCGCGTGCACGTGTAAGCCATGTAAGCCACTCTTGAAGGCCATGTAAGCCAGTCATGGCCATGTAAGTCCCTGTAAGGCCATGTAATACCATGTAAGGCCATGTAAGACCATGTAAGCCAGTCTTGAGCCGGTGCCGTGATAGCCCGGCGAGAGAGATACGCATGGCAAGACCATGTAAGAGCATGTAAGACCATGTAAGGCCATGTAAGCCAGTCTTGAACCGGCGCCGTGATAGCCCGGCGAAAGAGATACACGAGGCATATTACATAAAAAACCTGGGTCATGAGTGCGTCATCGAAACGTCGATCTGGTTGCACAACAGTGAGATGAAGTTTATTGATGACCGGAGTTAGGGTGCTTGTTTTGTTGGTTTTTATTATTGTTATGCGAAGTGCCATGGGTTTTGTTTTGCGCATGCGCTGTGGCGGTGGTTCTGGGTGTACTTATATGTGACTTTGGTGTAGTAAATGTTAGTTGCAAGTGCGCGCCTGTCCTGTGTTTCCTTCCTTTTTGTGGCCGTCGGAAATTGCGCACTTTCTTACTTTACGTTTAAGATGCACCAACTTGCCAACTAACAGGTTATTCTAAACTGATGCCAAAAGGTTAAGTTCTTTAAACACTCAAAGGCATAAATCGACAACGTACATTGTCTACTTCGTGATACGAATTTCCCGTGCACTCTTTAGCAGAAACTTTGATAAAAAGGCATTGTATCGATTTATAAAAACAAAAGTGTTGCACTCATTAACGTCATGAAACATCCACGTCTTTAAAAATATTCACTGATTCTGCCCGCAATACGACAATGATCCGGTAGCCTTTTCAGGGATAGAGTTCCGAGGGAGTGATATGCCCCTAGTGCCATTCATGGTACTAATGCCATCCACCGTACACCTAGATTCACATTCATATTTGTAATGTTTTTAAAGTCCCTGGGCCAAAACAGCAGCTAGATGTGTGGGATTTAAACTGTACATTGCTCTTTATCAGCGGATATCAGGATTATCCTAGACCTATTTTTTGCACTAGCATATTTCTTCTACTTTAGACAAATAACAAATACTTAGGGGACAATGGTGTTGCTTTTGGATGCCCACAGTTTTTTTACGCTGAAATATTTCATGCAAAGCGTGAGTGAAACCACCCATCACTGAAATAATACTTAACGAACGTTTTACAACGACCTGCGCTTCAGTTTGGAGGGCATGAAAAAAGGGCACGTCGTTAGGCTAGGACGATCTCGCATAATATCACGGCTATTAGCGCCTTCTAAACTATTTATACTGTGGCAGAAGCACAGCTTTACCAATGCTTGACTTTAGTTCGAAGAAATAACGAGAGCGAGTCGTACAGATTTGGTCGTTATTATAAATTTAACAACGGTGCTTCGTACAAAAGTATACTGGAAATTGTTGTTCGGCGAAGGATTAAGTTTATTTCTACGGGGCCGTGAACTAAACCTTTGACAAAAGCAAAAAGTACAGTTGCTGAACAAGAGTTCTGCATTGCTTACCTATAAAACTTAAAACTAGCGAAATGAGCTTGAGGGATGCCATTGTGTTAGTGCACAATTTTAGAAGTCAGCCTTGCACTCACGACGTCCGTCAACGTTCTTTTGTACTTCTGGCTCATGAAAGTATCTCGAGAGACCCGGTTCTCTATAGAGCAGAACTGTTTCCATCTCTTTGTTGCTGGTAATCATTGTTCTCCGTTGACAGACAAGGCGGAGAAAAAAAATAAAACTTAAAAGGAAACAATCAGTATCCAGAGCCAGTTACACAAATAAGTGTGGAACAGGGGATGTTGTGGCAAAGCAAATATTGGTTGCAACTTGACGGAAGTGCATTAGATAAGGCATCTGCCGAGGTGTTTCTTTGGCTGGTTCTCGGGTAGCTGAGAAAAGATTTGAAAACACTGAAAAAGTCTGACGCTTCTGCAGCAGATATAAAAACCTACTTTCATCACGCGTGACCAAAATTAAAGTGAATCCCAATATTGACCAAAAAGCCTTAACTAATTTTTTATAATGTTGTTTACGTGTAAAATAATACTTCGAGAGACAGGGGGAAATGTGCTGTTATACTTATGTCTCATACAAGACGACACGAACCCCTGAAATTGTTTACGGCCTATCTATTGGGGTATTTATAGCATTGCCAAAGGTCTAATGCACGAGAAAATTACATGAGTATATTTTTCCAACGCTGGCTTGTTTACTTGGTCCACAGCAGAATAACTGCAAAGGATGTACGAGGAGCTCCTCACAGCACGCAGCTGTCGGCAGAAGTGCACCGTGCAAGTAACCTACAGCTTTTATTTTTCCAGAAGGCTCAAATCCAAAAAAAAAACGCGGTCACGCTTATTCTAACTTACCTTCTGCAAAAAGGCTTTCAATACCAAATGCAGGGAAATAGCTCCGACCCATTTGCTCATTTTCTTGTATTCTCCATGTCCCGTAGTAAAGGTCGTTGCAGGATAGGATTATACGAGAAAAAGCAAACACAGCTAAAAACATTGCGAGCGCTTCCTGCTAACAGACATTACTATTTAAATCACAACTATCTACATATTGCGGTAAAAAAAATGACAAAACGTATACACATAAAAATACACAAAAACATAACGCTATTTTTAGGAGATCACTTGAGATTCCCGAGGAGAGTGCGCCACTTCTTGGCGTTTTCCTTTCCAGTCCGACAAGATATGAAATCGGAAAAAAGCACGACCAAAACACAGTTCCATTTGGCAGTGATTGTCGGGTTAATCCAGGGCGTTCAATTCTCGGAAGCTAGGTTGCGTGAAACAAACAAAACTGATAGAAACATCATTGCATGGCATAGGCTGAATATCTGTCATGGGACACAACGTGAATGGATGGGAAGAACCAAACGGGAGACACACAAGCGCTACCTAAATAATGAAAACTGAAAATAAGCAGAATCGGTGCATGCATACTAAGAGCCATACCAAGGCAACAGTACTTTGAACGGGCCTCATCGAGCATGGAGTGGTCAAAGTGATCTTACGGGAAGCAGAAAAAGGACACTGATCCATTGTTCAAGGGGATCAACGCCGATGACGATGAAGCAGTGTGCGACACGGGCTCAGCTCGAGCTGTCATGGCCGTTTGTACATAGCTCATCTATGTAAATACATTGCTGCTCCATCTTCGAATATTCGCCTCATTCTTGCTTTGTCGCCACGTAATAATAGAAAAGAAAAAGATGCGCACTTACTCCCAGGGGTGGGGGTCGCCAGCGGAACTGAAAATGGGCTGCCGTGGTTTTTATCTTGAAGTTTATCACACGGAATATTAAAGGGTTTCCAACTGTGTTGTGCAGTTACCGTATTTTTGCGCTTCTAAGGATCCCCCGATTCAAAGCACCCTCCTTACTTCCGAAAAAAAACATTAGAAAAAAGTTTGCATGCGAATCTAAGCAACCCCCATCTAAGCAACCATCGCAACATCGAGTTCAGACGCTTGGAAGCCGGCCCGAGTTGATGTGTTGGCCAAGTAATTTGTTAAGTTTTCCATTACAAACCGCTTCAGCAGAACATCAGACGACCTGCTGAGAAATAGTGGGAGCGGCGGCCCAAGCGGCACAATGGACTGGAATTTTAATGAGGGTGACTGACTATCAGGCTTAAGCGGTGGTTTCACTTCCTGTACCTATTTCTTAATGTTTGCCTAATAAAACGTTAATCCTTGCGCCCATGTCGTCGAGATATGGCAGTGAAAAGAAGTAGCAGGGGGAGGGTAATTTAGGATTTTAGCATTTAAGAGCCCCCCTCACTTTGGGCATGGAGGTCGTGGAAAACGTGGGTGTTTAGAATCGAGTAAATACGCCATACGTCACTTTACGAGCTGCTTTATGTCGAGCAATGCAGATACTGACACGTTAGACTTTAGCTCACCATGTGGCCATTTAAATTCCGCCCATGCGGTTTCGCAAAACCCCTTTCAATAGACGGACTGCAGAGTCGCCCAGAAGTTTAAGCTTGCGGTGGTGGCACGGTGGTGGTGTTCCACCTACCGCCGTTGTTCTCATCGCGCTCTTTATAAGCACATTCCCTTTCACCTCACCACCTCATACTTTCCCCTCCCCTCCGGCTGCGCTAAGTCACAACCACGCTGCCAAAGATACACACCTCTCTTTCCTCACTCAAACATGCTTACATGCTTTAGACCGGTAATCTCAAACACCGGCCAAACCACGGATTTCACATATATTAATACAAGACGTGGCAGACAGCGCTTCTCAGCTCGGCCCCTTAAGTACGATTTGCGGTTTCCCAGCTGGCAGAACATTCAGCCGCAGTCTTTCGATGCTTTTCCTGGTCATGAAAGTGCCGGTGCAGGCGCAACCGCCGCTAAGGGCGCACCCGGACGCCGCGCGGGCCACATGCGGCTGTGATATTTGCCCACTCTCGGAACGCGAGTGCGCACCGCGTTACGTCGCCACGCTCTGACTTACCTTAGCATTTTGCCCTAGTCGTCCAGACTTCGTAAGAGCACCCCGCCTCCCTTGGATAAGCGAACTTTTTTTTCAATTTCCCCCTACTTACTCCTGCCGCAGCCGATGACTGCACCCGCGCCCTCGATTGTTAGCGTATCCTCATGTTCACAGATATTTTAGAAAAAAAATGTCGTTGTTTTTTAAGCCACTGTTATAGCAAATATAAAGACGGGAGCTCCATGAAAAAAGCCAGAACACGTCGTTCAGAGTATACATCGATAACTTAATTGCGCAACGATGAGGAGATCGCCCCACAGAGAGAATGGTACTGAATATGAAAGCCCAATACATAATTGCAATCATTTAAGACCGCAGCAGAAAGACAAGGGCTGATCGGCAGAAAGACAGGTTGCACCGTGTCTTTACAATGCAATGTACGCGTTTAAATTGTTGTGAACGTGCAAGGTGCAAAAAGAACATTAAAATGCATTTTCATCTAGTTTAGAAAAACTAGAAAACCCGAGTATACAAAGGGAGGCGAGAGAGCGTGATCCAGAATAAACGCAATAACTATAGTTGTTTTTTATAATGTGCACCACATGACGAAAACTGAATATGGACAGAAAAACCACACAGACGACATTACAAACTTTCTTTTACGTTTTAGCACGGGCAGAAGGCAGCGCGAATTATAAAGCAGGTAATTAAACCTCAGCATTTAATTTGCGCATCAGCCGAAAATGATAGGTCCAGGACGCTCAGAAAGGAACAATTTTGTTTTTCTCTGCTCCGTCAGCTTGATTTTAGCGATCTTATTCCAACTTGGGGAGGAACAGGGACAGTAAAAAAAGACAAACCTTACATTGGCGCTCGAAGAGCCCACGTATAGTTAGGGTTTTTCTACTCTCCCTGTTCTTCGTCCAAGTATGAAGGGCACGCTAAATGTGCATTAGAGATTACACTATCGTGCCCCTAAACAAGCCTTCGTTAACCTGTTGGACATGTTACAAGCTTTATCACACACTATTGCTTATTCTTTTCTCGCGTTAAGAAACGCAGGCGACAGAAAAAAAAAAACTGACGTGCCAACATAGTGCCTGCAGCAACCGAAAGCGACTAAAACTGTACCACTATCGAATAAAACCTATCGAATAATGCCCATCCAGATGCGAGCACAAGCAGTTTTTTTTTATTTAATTGTGTAATGACGTTTTTCACAATTTGGAGCGCGGTCATCCACGGCGTTTATCTGCCGGTATTGTAGCGCCCCAGATCGCGGCTTCTAGGATGGAAGTAGGCTGGAATGCCGCTCAGGAAGACGTCAGGCTTGCCGTGCTGCAGTGACTTTTGTCACGGATCATTTACACGGATGATGTCAGTGGCGTGAAATGGCTTCTAGGATACACGCATAATACTTGGAGTCGAAGCTAATGTCGCCCAAGTCTTGCTGACCAATGGCTTGCTTCCGTGTCGCATGCTGCTCTCCGTCTCTGGGTAAGCACAACAATGAAACTCTTTCCGTTGTCTACATTTGTGCCAGAACGGCCGCCCGGGACAGAACATTTGTTCTGTCATAAAATACCCATGCAGATGGTGGCGCCGCCGCACGGAAGCCACAGGCAGCATATGACGCTCGCCCATAGAGTTACGGAGCAGTTTATTGACCAGAAAGGCATTGAAGGACTCTAAAGCCCCAAGGGTGACGGTATCCTAGCCATCGTCCGAGAAAGCGCCTACCCATATCACCCTCTCGGGTCGTTGCTCTAGGCAGAGACCACCACTATAATTTTTGTTCTCTCTCTCAATTTTGTCTTTCTGCCTCCCACTTAGCGCTTGCTCGCTACACGCCGATTCTCGTAAATGTACGTACGTCACCAGCGCGAACTACTCTGAGGTGAGACCCACGACATTCCGTCTCCTCTTACCCAAAACTCTTCTCCAGCTCGTGTTTTCCCGCGCACGTGCAGTCGTTCCTGCGAAGGCCCATCCTCTCTACGAACAGTGCCTCGCCTAGGGTTCAACTTTCGAGTTTTTGTTATTTTCAGAAAAGAGTAGCTACAAAATCAAGGGTATACAGATGACGGTCCCTGATTCAAAGACTTTAAGCCAAAGACTTCGATCTAAAACATGCAAAAAACACCAAGTCACGTAAAAGCGGCAATCGGAAAAGAAAGCCCACGTGCTACCAAGCATATGAGCTTCACGAAGTGGGCTCTCCTACCCCACTAACAGAACAAGAGGGTGACAATTAATTGAAACGGCTAAAGGCACCAGCAACGCGCGTACAAAAAAAACCGAACGTGGACACCGGAAAAGTATGACAACGCTAGAATAGGCAGATGATTCTTATCACGGTTTGAAGAATGATGGGGGGCGTTCCGAAACCGTGATGCATTTTTCCACTTCAGGGTAAATTAACAGGCGTGACTACAGGTTCAAAACAGTAGTCAGGGCCTTGATAGGAGCGGCCAATGCTGAGTCAAACACACTGCCTAGTTTCTCGCAGGCACAAAGCGCGTTGCCTTGTTTTGCCTTTGTATTGCGGGCCGTGTAACTGAGAACACCACCCTACGCTAGAGAGACCACCTAATGAAGCAAACAGGTACACGTGCCGACGCATTACGAATATTATAGTTTATGGCCTATATTTACTCATAAAAACCTCTTATTCCGCTATTGTGATCGGTTAACACGTCCAATAATCAAAGTTCCGAATACCGCTTGACCAGGCAGGATATGTATAGGCTACCCTTGCTTGGCCTGGCTTATCGGGAGTTCATTAAAAGGAGCGCACCCAGCAACCCTGCTTTTTCCTGAACACTAATTTTGTTATTTCTACATTAGCAGTAGATGGCGTACATCGGGAAAGTTTTTGCGTCGTTGCGGAGAGACGTTAAGCCCAGCCCGCAGCGAAGTTCTCGGCGGTGGCTCGTGCTTTTTCTGGTCTAGTATCTAGGGTAATGTCTTGGTAACGTATCTAGGGTAACGTTCATGCGAAATGTATACATTGAGCTGTTGAGCGACTCGAAGTTCGAGTAAGCGGCAAAATGGGGCCGAATGCGAACGATGTCTACGCAACGCCGGAACTGTTGAAACACTAAATTAGCAGCACTCATGTAAAGCCACCACTAAAATGAAAACAACCAGGCAAATTGCCCAGCTGGAACTCTTGATCATATCATTATTGCGCGTCAAAACAAATAGGCATGGTTTACAAGGTTCACCTGTAATTTGTAAGTTCGGGCTTTGGCGCCACTGCATCCGCTTGAATCCAGTCAGTGTACCCACAGCGTATTTATGGTTTTCCCTATGTTAGTCACAGAACCCTTGTGCATGATATTAGGGTGGGCGGGTGTGGAAGCGGGTATTTTATATCCACCACAGGTGGAAACATTTCATCTCCAGTGACTACAGCACCGTTTACATGTAAACAAAATTGTTGTCAGCATCAGCAACGACTTTTACAAATAAGTTGTAATGGACGTTATCTTGAGGGTCTCTTTGAAGAATTGTTGAAGCAAAACAATGTGTTGTGATTGTTTGGGGCAGGTGGGTTCTATGTGTCCAGTATTCATAAAATTGCAGAATTTATGCCACATCTTAGCGTATGATCTTGTCACGAAGCCAAAGAGGACGAAGATTGCTTGAAGGAAAAACAAGTTTCCTGGAGCGAACTTGTGCTCCCCAAACAACTACAAAATACACAGGCGGTGCAGCCGCTGTCAACAAAGTGACGTACGCAGGCGAGTGTCGCTAAATCATAGGCTGCGGCGCCTGCTGTGCGGTCATTTATCTTTTGGCCAGGGTGTTTCTTGAACAGTGGAATTGCACCAAGAACACTGTAGATAAAAGAAGACTATTCTAGGCCAGTGGCGTCAGGGCGAAACATTCTCCTTTCCAAGGAGATTGCGGCATAAGAAAGAAAAAATAGAACTTGCGCTCCACTGGGGGCACAGATGACACAGCCCGGCGTAGCCGGGCGGTAAAAGCAAACAACATAAATAACCAAATCCATTGCTTTGTTTACGGCGATATAACAAGCTTGATTATTTTTGTCTTCTCTGGCTGCAACAAAACCAGCGTATGGATGGCTTCATTGACAAAACTACCAACGAGACGTAACTGGTTTGGTTGGGGAGACTACTGGGGACTTGGTTGGGTGCTGCAAATAAGAAACAACCCCTTTGACATGGTTGTTTTGTGAGTGGGCCCAACAACGCATGACGTCATTGAATAGAATTCGTTACTTGAGAGTGAGCACTGTATGTCTCCTTCCGTTTTTTGTCTTGGTGTTTCCGTGGTTTCCCTGCTTTTAATACCTGCTAACTAGCCAAATATACACTTTACCATGTATCGCAAGTTGCCTCCTCAACAACGCGTCCTCTACCTATTTAGAAGCTTCCGTTTGGCATATACATTTCTGTTCAATTTATGTGCGTATCGTGGCGCTTCAACTCGTTTTGTCTTTCCGGCAGTTATTAACCTATATGCATAAGGAAACAATGTATACTCCCACGAGGGTACACATCCTCGGCGGGAGGTGAGCGTTAAGTAAAGAAGGTGAGAGCAATAAGCGACCCGAAATTAGCAATGACTTCTTGGTGTTTGTAGGTGAAGCATACCATCAGGAACAACCGATGATTTTCTGGCCTTTATTTTTTCAACACTTATGGGCGTGGGTTCTCTGGCGTAGTTTGTAAACACCATTTTCATTTTCGAGGAGCCTTATGCTATTGCAAAATCCATTTCACGTCAACAAACAACACGAACCCAGGTACTATATGCAGAACATCTTCGAGAAAAAACGTCTACTAGTGTCGCCACTTATACACCCCACGATTGCGCAGCCCTGAGACAACTAATGGCAAACTTTATACTAAACGTAGTTTTTTTGCCTGATAGCACCACCGTGTATTATAAACAACGCACGACTCATTCCTTATGAAGTAAAATAAAAAAACGGGTGGTAAATGACCTCCAAATGCGTGAAATAAACCGTTACACTTAAGCCTGGATGTAACAAGTCGACAGAAATTCGCAATTTTTCGTTAAATCCAAGCATTCGTTACGTGCAGGTTTCGAGTTGAGGCTCGCGTGAATGAATCAGAAACAAAACCAAAATTCTAGACATCAATGATAGTGAACTAACTCTTAAGGATTTATTTTGTAGGGAAAAACCGCGTAATTCGCGCCTGCTGCTTTCCCACAAACTTAGCCACTACACGGCACTCCAAAGAAGGAAGGTTACTTACTCTGGTATTCTAAACGTAGCTTCAGTATCGCATATGCCTTTTTACGGTATCCGGTGCCTTAACCCATTTGAAGGACTAAAGTTATGCTGAAAGGGCGTCTTTTCTAGAACTTCATGCTCTTTTCCGCACTCATAATTGGGGAGAGGGTGCTGGCTGGGATGCTGTATCGGGCGGCGACATTCTTTTTTCTCGCCGAGCTTGTCTTGAAAAGACAAAACTTTCCGTTTTCTCATGGCAGAAATCATTACATACTAATTGACATTACAAATAGCAGGGGAGACTCGCAACTACAAGTCGACAGGCAGGCCTCGCACCTAACCGACACCACATTGACACTGGAAACACACTGTAGCTTGCGGTGCAGGCAAAGATCGTAAATTAGTGCATTTCTCCATGAATTGTTCAGGAACACTGCAAAAAACAATGCCTCATCAGCGTAACGAATTCGTTACATCTCGGTTAACCGTCGCAACGCCTTTGTTACATATAGGTCGCCAGTACATGGGTTTCAATGGGGCTGGTAATGGGGAATTTAAAAACTTCCGGAAACCCACGAATTCGTTGCAAAGAGGTTCATTTCATCTAGGTTTAACTGTACAGCCACAATAAAAAAAGAGATAAAAAACCCGCTGCCTAGCGTTTACGCGTCTGCCCGATGTGGTGGACAATACGTGGGTTCTAGTCAAGGTGTGATCTGGGCACTACATAAAGCAACAAAAGGGAATCTGGGGCTAGCTGGTTAGACATCATTTTTAACACCGCGGAGTAGACAATGCGGAAAACACACAGGGAAAGTGCTCACTGAGAACTAAATGATTTATTGAAACAGAAAAGGAACACACAAGTTTACGCGCGAACCTAACAAAATAAGAAAGAAAATAAATGACACACTGTCAATATCACGCTGTTTTGAAGAAATGCGACCTCACCAAACCAGCAGTGCTCTGGGAGGTGTGGCAAGGCAATTGTCAGCCTTTTTCCAGGCAGCGAATTCTTCTGTTAATTCCCGTGTACATGTATCAACGTGTGTTAACTCAAATGTTATTCCACAAATTTCACGGAGCAGCTATGTGCACGACAATATATTAAGGCAATTGGGAACATGACATACGCCTAACTTGGCGTCTCTGCACCCAGGGCCGTAGCCAGAAATTTTTTTCGGAGGGGGTTATGGGTTTCGGGAAGGGGGTAGTTTTGTCGAAAGCAACAGGAAGTATTGCTTACGCGCTGCCTGGAAAAGATTTCGGGAGGGGTTCGAACCCCCAAACCCCCCCTCTGGGTACGGCCCTGTCTGCACCCTCCGATGAACATTAACCCAGCTCTCCGTCTGACCCACAAAAATTTTGGGGAATACTTTCCCGTTGTATTTGTTTTTTATTTATACCTTATTTATTCTTATCTATTCTGGTGCCTGTAGCTGTGCTAAAATGCTGCCTGCGAACAAAGATTCCTCATAGCCTTGGCTGCCACATGCGCATGACAGTTGAAGCTGCCTTCTTAGTTACCCCCTTAGCAGATTTTCTTTGCAACTGCTTAAAAATTGCCCCAAATACGGAGCACTCCAAGTTGGGTTTGAAAAGCTCCACTATTGCAGACTAAGAATATGTGACCGAAGATATTGCGGCATATGAAGGTATTGGTTAGTATGGCTGCCAAAACTTCCGAAACCATTGAATGGGTCATAAATTTGATGATACATCCCTTGAATCACGGGGCGTGCAACGAAGCCCACTCCTCTCAAACCATAGAGTCCACCGAAGGGTACTCTATAATAGCTATGCCCTCCAGTTAAGCCATTTTGGCCACTATTAGCCTCATAGATACTCCGTTGCGGTAGACCACCTTGGTGGAACAGTGGAGAATGCGGTAAAAAATTATAGTGGCTGGTTTGGCTGCCTTGTCCACTGAACAAACCACTATTACGGTAGCCGCCACTGGGGCCACTTCGGGAAATTATTCCACCGTACTGGATTGGTCCATATGGTCGATAAAAATCATACAAGCTGCCAAATCTTCGCCCTCCTTGAATAGCTCTACCAAATAGGTCCCAATGGCTGCCACCGATATTTCCTCCTCTATATCTGTAACGCAGTAACTCAGTCATTGGAATGCGTGAATACAAGTAACGTCCGGTTATCTGGTCGCTTCCACTAAGACCTCCTTCCGCTCCATATGGACTAGATTCAGACTCGTTTGTGGAACCCGTCGATCCGCCTTCGGCACTGCTTGAGCTCCCAGATGTGGTGGGGCCGCTTGGGCCTCCTAGAGTCCAAGTTCCACTCCCGCTCGGGGATCCGCCGGCTCCAGTGCCACCAGCCCCTCCGCTGCCTCCGCTCGTTGAGCCACCAGATCCAGCAGGACTTCCGCTTGTACTGTTAACTTGAAAACAAAATTGTGCATCAGAAATTACTACATGCCGATAAAGAAAGTGGTCATTCACATCACCTTTGTAGTATCTACATCAGTAAAATCATTGCAGGCACCTATCTTTCACGAGAATGAATAGAGGCGGAAATTTACCCGCCATGATGAAGGAGGAGGGAGGTATGCATTAAATGGTAAAGAAAGCATAACAATGCAACGAAATATGCTTTTTGTAACTAATAAATACGTAGATAATTTTATCTGCGCTGCTTCAAATCGCTGTATTAGATTGAAAATATGCCAGTGCTCCCTAAATGCAAATAATCGTCGTGGTCACCACTTTTATTTTAATACCTTTTTTGGGTTTTTAAAGGCGTATGGACAAGTACACAAATTCATTTTTGTCAATACCGGTGAAAACTTCAAGAGCTCTATTTGTGCATTTCAATATCATGTACGGGGGTTTCTCGTAAACAACATGTAATTCTCTAAACTGAAGGGCTTCTAACAGCTTATTATTACGAAAAAATGTGCCAACACATCTTCACAGAAATAAACGCTGTAAGCGCGCCATGGAAAAAGAAGCATTCCAAATTAAGAAATGCGGAATGTCCTCTGGAATTTGTGTATTAGAAGTAGACCGAGAGTACAGGCAAAAAATATTAAAGTGGAGCTTCATCTGTCTGCACGAAAGGAAAATCTGGTGGGCCCGTGAACCCAAAAATTCCTGCTGTAACAACCCCATTGCACCTCCCTCCCCCGCCCCCCCCCCCCCCTTAAGAAAAACAAGTTGGAGAGCAGTTGGAAGTAAGGGGAGAAGGATTCGTTGGGTTTATATATGGCGCACCGGCAGTCTCGCGTATACCGACAATGGTAAAAGGGGACGGCGCATCGGAGGGAGCGAAAAAGAGTCTCTCTCGCAGCAGAGAGCGCGCATGGAAAGTTACTGGGTGAGGCAAAGCTCAAGCTATATAATGGCGCGCAGTGGCGGCAGCAGTGCGGGAGGAGCAGCGTCAACGAGGTAATAGACAGATTTAGTTGGGCGTTCCGGGCGTTAGCGTATTGCTGGGCGTAAAGCGGAGCGTACGCTCGTCGCGACGCGCCCATGGATAGTTTTAGTACAGCGTTTTTCGTAGCGTGCGCTAACGCTTGTGGCGCCACCTGTTGAACCCAACGCGAAGTACCCAAATTTAACCTTGCGGCGCCACCTGTTGAACCCAACGCGAAGTACCCAAATTTAACTTTTTTACGTGGCTAACCAAGGCAAACTGTAGCTGGACGGCGTTTCTTTTTTTTTTTTTTCAATGCGTTGACGCTGGTTTAGATTGTAAAAATCTTGCAAGTACGATAAAAAAGACCCTCTTACCTTGATTCAGTATTAGGGAAAAATATGATACACCCGTCGCGATTGTTTTGCTCAACCGCGCGACGCCGAAGTTTTGAAGCAACACGCAGTACTCGGGATACTCACTTTATTCAGCTCTGAAATATGGCAGGACCATGCGACAAATACAACTGAGCATGGCATGCGACGCTAATGCGACGCGCAAAATGAAACAGCGGGTAGGCTGGCACGGCGGTTTAGTGATACGCTTCACCCGGGTGTAGCAACTCAATCAGATACACGATGCGTTCCTATTACTCACTTATTCGTTGAGTCCAACTACAAATCCTTCACGTTTCACACGGTAGCGCAACGTCCTCGGCTCGCACCCGAAGGCGCGACGACGGCGCAGGCGAAAACTCTTGAATTCCCTAAATGGAGGCCGCCGACCTGCCCCAACACTGCGCGCATTCCACCGCCGCGACACGCACACAAACACCGCCGCCCGCTTCGGGAGCCATCCAGGTTGTCCTTGGTCGCTCATTTCTGGTCTGCATGCCTGTTGGAACTGAAACGTTGTCGCCTAACGAGAAAAACACGCGACGGTCCACGTTTTCAGTCGGGGAACCTCCTGCCACGACCGGCCGCCGACATCGCCGAGGCAGCAGCCATTTTGAAAGCAAGGGGCCTCCCAGCAGGTCCGCAGCGCCCCGCAAGCTCCCCGGAGCGTATACGCTCCCAGCCGTTGCGTGCGTAGCACCGCATCGCCGGGGCGTTTACGGAGCGTACTGCGCATGCGCAGTCGCGAGCCGCCCCGCCGGGGCGTACGCTCGTCCGGAGCGCGCGCCCAACTAAATCTGTCTAATGTGAAACACCAGCCGCACGTTACTTTGAAGTGGGTAGACCACGCGTCATGCGTAATCCCGAGGATGCCGTGTGCCGCAAGCACGAACCGGAACGAAAGAAAGCACCCCAGACCTGCACCGTATAACAATTAAACTATGTGATCCCCAGGTAGTAAAACGGCGGTATACGCCTCGAGCTTTGCGATCGCTGCGCCGCCTGCCGCCGCTTCTCCGCGGAGTTGACGGGATTAGCGCTGCGCGGCCCATAGGGGTTCATGCAGTGTTTTGGTTCTCTTTCGCTTCTTTTTGCCCTTCCAAGTGCTAAAAACTTGTTATGGTGACGTCTGTGAGAAAACAGTACGTTTAGGTCACTTCAAAAGCCGCTGCGTCTTGGTAGAGTGCTCAAACACCAACAATAGCTATCCGGGAACGTAGCTCTGCGCCCTTCTCGGCCGCTGTTACGGGCGCCGGCGACGGCAGCAGCATACCACCTCGGTCACCTCCGAATACGTCCGGCACAAGTGAATTTTATTGTCGCCTCGTTTAAACCTGATACTGGCACAGTGAGAGGTGTGTTTTGTTTTGTAGCGCGGGCAACGAATGCGGCCTCATTACGAATATATGCGTCGTAGAAAAATATATTTCGGGATGCGATTACCCAATACCTGGTAATAACTTGTGCCTTTTATAAGAATATAAGCACGCGAAAATGTTAAGTATATTTCAAGCCTCTGCGTCGTGAAAGATGAGCACTCATGCCTTAGAGCAAGAACCAAGAAAAGTGAATTAAAGCACTGAAAAATTAATGGTCTGCAAGTCCGGAAGAAACTAAAATAGCTCGTGCAGAAATGAAAAAAACAAACTCAGTGCAGCTTCTGAAATGCTAAAGACGTTCGTATAAACTTAAGCCGGGTAGGACTTACGAGACCAACTAGTGTGCGAAATGCACTGCTATTTCGCGAGACATGGGGAGGGCGAGGGGGACGCTTAGGTATGGTGTACGATTGCGAAGCAAAATCAAGGAAAGAACGTTTTAGTGATCCCACACACAAGCTACTCGTTCACGTCACTCTAGTTTTTAAACTTCAACTAACAGCTGATCCCTCGACGAACGCATTTTTTGAGGTATACAAGTTCAAAACTGATAAAAGGTGTCGTTAGAAGAGTGGGATATCTGATAAGGCTTCCGATTTCTGTTTGTGCTAGATTCTGCATGCTCCCTGCGTCATATGACTATGCTTTGAAGAAACGTTTAGTCGCGAATGGGCATTACTGTAGAAGCCCTTCTCCGGCCTGCTCGAAAAGGATATATGTAACATATATGAATGTTTGCGGGCGCTCAGCTCACGACAAGACGCCCAAGAATTATTTTTTTGTCGTGCGCTGATCTCGGGTATAATTTATTTGGATTATCCATCGTACTTAAAATTCATAGAATGTTTGTGAAATTTACGTCCAGAGTAGTGATCAATATCTGAGGTATGATATTGGCAAGCTTAACTGGCGTTCTGTCAGGTATGAGCGCTCCACTAGGTTATATAAGCGTACAAAACTGATTTACATCGTAATGTATAGCCATGGCATGACCATCTAGGGAAATTACGCTTACAGACACTGTTAGTAAATTTCAGGGCAGTGGAATCACAATCATCTCCATATGCATATCCCTGTTTCGCGACGCCGACCTGTGACGCACACCTGGCGCTTGTGCAGACCGAATTTACCAGACTAAGACCGCGTCACACACATTTACACTCTCGTAAACACACCACCTTTGCGAACAGAGTGACTGCTCCACGTAAATATGTATTTCCAACGCCTACAAACGGTAAATATTCGTCGTGAACGGGCCCCGAAAGCAACGGTGACAGTGGGGAGCGGGCCGGCGACTCCCGCGGCCGTTTTCGAAACGGGCCGCTAGGTGTACTTCAGTGGCGCCCCTACAGGCCGCGCTCGAGGCGTATACACGGGTCCCACTTTACAGCTCCGCTGAGTAACCTTGTTTGCTGCTACGGCATTGCGCTGCTGAGCATAAGGCTGCCTGTTTAATTCCCGGCCACGGCGGCCGCTTTTCTCACGGAGGTGAAAAGCAAAAACGCCCATGTGTAGCAGATTTCGGCGCACGTTAAAGATCCCCAGGTGGCCAAAATGAATCCGGAGTCCTCCACTATGGCGCGCCTCATCGCCTGCGTTGCGGTGGCGCTTTAAACCGTACAATCAATCAATCAATCAATCAATCAATCAATCAATCAATCAATCAATCAATCAATCAATCAATCAACCTTGTGTACTAAGTGAATTGACGCATTTTTAGAAACCAATATCACGTCTCAAAACCTTCCTTTAAAAGAGAGACAGGGATGCTATCCGGCGTCAGGAACGAATAGTCGAAATATATTCTCACAGTCAGGCGCAGATGGTAATATTACAGTGAACAAAATAAATTCACCACAGCGCCAGCATCCGGTCGCGTTGTGGCATGGCCGAGCGATAGTTGGAATATGGCCGACCCTGGCGAGAAATTAAAAGTGAGGACAATAACTCTCGGGCCATCTCCACTAACTTCAAACCCGGGGAGGGGCGAAGCATGCAGTGTGCGGCGTCGTTTCCTACCACAAAATCGCTGCTAATGGGCAAGCGGCCATCGCAGAAAGGGCTTTTCTGAACCCAACGCCCGCAGTTTCCTCTCTAGCCACACGGCCCGCGCTGATTCCATGGCCGCCCCAGAAGCGCCGATAGGAAGTTCGATCGCGCGCTTCCTGAGGCGGTGCGCCCCCTCTTGAGTGAGAACAGGATTTAAACAAAGTAAATTAGTGACAAACTGGCCGTACGTTGTCCCGTCAAACGCTACAGCATGCTAAGAAGTATACCTTAAAGAGTAAACCTGGCGTTTGGCACCCTTTTCGAGAGTGAATTTAACAAATTTTAGTTATAATTGCAATCAAATCTGGAAATGTTGCGGTATTTTAAATTAGTCTAAATCCTCTTAGTTTATTTTGAAGCGGCTTTATTCATTACACACATGTTTTTTTACCCTCGTTCGAAAACTTGATTTACCGTAGCGACAGGAAACGACAGCAGCGCGAGCCTTTCGGTACTTCGTCCCTAAAATGCTTTCATTCGATTTGAAGATTTGAACCCCGGCAATACGCAATTAGTACTGACAATACCAGCGGGGACTACTCCATTACCAGTAGGCTGAAATAAAAAAATTCCCTCGCACTTCCCCGAGGGGGAGAGTATGTAAGTGCGAATGCACGGTTGTTGATTGCGCGATTACGGTGGATATCGGGATCTTAATGAGTAGTCGAGAGATCACACTCACGCACACAACTACAAAGAAAGATATTTCACTCGTTATTGCTGGTACCGTTGCCCGGTCCGCCATCATCGTTATCGAGATGCAGGACCAGCGACCGCTCTCGACGACGGCGCGCGCTCGACTAATACCCTCCCGCGCCACGCGGCCGCTACACGAGCGCCCTCACGCGTCGGAATGCGGAGCGCCCGCTACGCGAGCGAGAGCTCTCCCGCCCGAAGTGGAGAGGAGGCGCCCAACACCCGCAGTCACTGAGCGGAGAGAGGAGGAGGAGAGTAGCGCCCGCCGTTACGGCGAGGGCTACACGAGCGCCCTCACGCGTCGGTATTCGGAGCGCCCGCTACGCGAGAGCTCTCCCGCCCGAAGTGGAGAGGAGGTGCCCAACACCCGCAGTCACTGAGCGGAGAGAGGAGGAGAGTAGCGCGCGCCCATCTCTCCCCGTTGCTAGGGGAGACGAGGAGCGCGCGCACCCGCAGCTGTTGCTATGCGGACGACGGCGGCGGACGATTCAGGCTCGCCTAAGAAGTGCATTCGCACTTAAAATTTGTCACCAACAATCCCGTAGCTTATTTAAACAACAATATGACCAGATTTGCAATGAACCTTAACTTTTTGCTACCCGCATCGCGCACAATTTATGGGAAAATGACCTCTGCCTTTGCGGCCATTACTTTATGGAATGACATGCCTCTTTTTGTTAAAACGATGCC
>NW_027526219.1:0-39563 GCF_048455015.1 Haemaphysalis longicornis | reverse complement strand
TACAAATGCAGCGCAAAGTCGCTGCAGATCCACTGAGGCAATCTCCCGGTATTATCAATAATTTGTTTTCGAAATAATGGGACATGAAGGCGTCACATGACGCTCGGCCCCATTGGATGCTGTGAGCCCAGCGTCCCCAAGATGTCCAGGTGCATGATCACTTCTTGCCGAAATTGAGCCCAGCTGGCCATGCTTTGAGCGCACGTGCATCATCCTACTCCCGGTTGCAACACGCAACACATGTGAGAGGTGCACCCCCATTTAGTTTGGGGGTCGCACAATTCACTCTTGGAGTGGAAGTGCGTTGGGAGGTGAACACACAACCATTTTCCTTTTGATGGGCATGGCAGTGGCCACGACGAGCGTGTCTAAATTAGCTGCCGCAGCAAAGACAGTGACAAAGCCAAGTCTGCTCGTCTTCAAAAAGAAAGAAACCAAACAAAAGGAAAAACGATGCCGTAGCAGCTTTGCTCTGATCTAGAATAACGATGCTGAGATCCAGGATACCCGCAGGATGAACTCTAGCTTGATGCCTCGTGTGAGAGTGGCAAACTCTCCTTCATGTGTCGATTTTGGGCTTATTTAATCGCTCTTGTTTGACTAGCAGTACAACTGAAATCGTATAAATGAATGTGCTGTGTATTACACTTGTGGTTACTGTTTATGGCCAATCACTCCAAGAAGTCACTCATGTGACAGCCTGAATTCCACATGGCAATGCCATATCCTAAGAGCATTGCAAGAGTATTAGACACAAGACTCCCAGTGCTGAAATAAGCAGTGATCAAGAACTCTTTTGGGCAAGTTGGGTTAAAAAAATTAGAGTATGTACTTCGCAAATGGAGGTACTGGACATCACCGAAAGAAAATAGCTAGCAGGCACGCCTGCAGAAAAAATAAAACCTAAAATTTTGTTTCAAGAATAAAAGTCAGAAACAGTGTGCTGCCTTTGCTCAAAATATATTTTGAGCAAAAACTGCGAACTGAGAGCTCCAAACCTTAACTTTAATCAAACCACAACATAGGCATAGGACCAAATTCGTCCCCCTTTCTTGCCACTAATACGTAAGTGGAGGGGAAGAACTCAACCATGCCACACCACAATTAATATATTCTCCTGTATCCTGAAAGCCTGGTGCAAGGGGCTCCAAATTCACGGTAGAACCCTGTTAAACTGCACACCTCGCAGGGTGTAAAACATATTACGTACAAAATGGTATTACAGTTAATAACAAAGTTGTGGATGCCAACTCGGGAATTTGACATTGTTACTTTACAATCCTAAACTATGGTTTAATCGGGTGCGTACCAGCAAGGCCTTACTGTATTGCTTTTCAACTTGCCTCAGGTAGGTGCACAGACATGACAGCTGCTGATGCTGCAGACCTCGACTCATAAAAAATGAAACGATAGAAGTCATTACTCTGTAGTGCTCGCACCTGCCGATTGAGAGGCAGTTTTTATTATGCCCGTTCACAGCAGGCTGTAGGAGCTAGCAGCAGAACTATTTCACGGCTGGACATTGCGCACAAGCAATTAAAGCTGCTGGTTTGTATACTTGCCACTCAACTGCATGCGGTTCTTGATCAGGTCCAAGGGCTGCACAAAGAGTGTGGCTGCCATCCTGCGCGCAAAATTGCGTTAGTTGTAAGTGGGAACGCGTGGATCACTTACAAAAAAAATGCCTGTCGTGCAGAGCCGCACGGATAGAATAGAAATTTGCATTTCTAGCAAGAAATCGCAATTTCCGGCTTCATTTCTGACTAGATTATCAGATTCTACCTGGAATCGACAGCTTCTAACTATAAAAATTCTTAGTCTAGCTAGAGACGATTATTTCCAGCTTGGGGTATTTTTTTTCTTCTAGCTGGACTGACAAATGTGAGCTGTAAGTAAACCTGAATCCAGCTAGAAATGAACTAGAAACTGAATTTCTAGCTAGAATATTCCTAGCTAGAGGAAATTTCTGGTTCAATAATCCAGCTAGAAAAAAAGCATATTTTCACCTGGGTTCACTATTGGTGCCATATATGTTTTGCGGCATGGTATCACTCGAAGACGTCGTCGGTGTGCGCGAGATATGGGCTCTTGTTTTAGAACATACACACGCACATGAACCTCTATGCTTACGGGCAACGCACCGATCTGTGTTCCTTTAAACATCAGAATGCAAATAATGCATTCATTTGTTGCTGGCTGCTGTAGGGTATAAACCTGAAGTTCGTTCACGACTCTTTTATTTTTAGTGCGTTCAGGCACGTAACTGTCACAGCACAGATCATATGCACATACGACATACGTGTCGCAGTTCGATGTATTTTTATTACCGCGTACATCTGCGCAAATGTTTGACTATGTATATCGAAGTTTCCATGACATGTTTTGATTCAGGTCCCGTGCGCTTGGTAAGAACACAGATCATAACGCGAGAACAAAATTTTTCGAAGCACAATACAAGAAGCTGGATACACCATACGTCAGGAGCCGTACGTATTTCGACAGGCGTCAAATATCGGCCTAGGTCACGAACTGTTAAATCGCGCCCTCCAACCCTGTTATTTGAAGCTTCCATAGAACCACGATGATTTCGCGCGTAGTTTGTGCTCCACAAAATTGGCACGAGCGCATTCCAGAGTTGGAGCCGTTTCCGTGACACGGGTGCGCTAGATAGCGCGAAGTGTCTGCTTACAAACAGCCGGCCGGTGATCGAGCGGTTGAGAGACACTCAGAGAGATCGCCTCGAAACTGGCGCTTCGTGGGCTTACCCGGCAGAACCACCGAACAGAAACCTCACAGGTTTCGGTATCGTCTTCGAGGGAGCTGTCTGCGCTGACATGATTTTGCTGGTCGCCTTGCAAGTGCCAAATAATACGGCTTGCCTGACCGCTGAAGGTCGCCGATTGCGGACGACGTCCGAGAACCAAAAACAGCAACAATAAAAGTGACTGATAATGATGCTGATAGTAAAAATCAAAATACAACATTAGGCTCCTTAATTGAATTATTGTTGCTACGTAAAAATATAGCATTAAAATATATTTTAAGTTGTTCGTTAGGCATTTACTCAGAGGTATTTGAGTTGCGAGCGCAGGTTGTATAGGCCAACGTATAGGCAGTATGGGTTCGAGGCTTGTGCCGGCGAACAAAACCACTTGCGATCTCGACGTTCATTCAGTTGACCTTGTCGGCTTTCAGGTGAGGGCTTACGTTGTGCAATTTTGTCAACACAAGCGAGCGTTCATCTGTCATTCCGATCACGCTTAAAATCGCTTTCTTGCTGTAGAGCGTGTTTAACGGTTTTTCTGTATACTGTGGCCAATCTACCATTGGTGACGATAGCGCCGTACCGCAGTGTCTGAATCCGACACCGTCGTTGGCATTTCCGTAGCACCGGTACCACGTCGACAATCGACCCAGCAAGAACTTTTTTTTTTTTTTTTTCCTGCAGCCAAAACGTGTTACAAAAATTCGTAACGATGTTCCCACACTGCATGCGTCGTAATGCACGCGCATTTTAGTGGCATCGTTTTGACGAGAACGACATCGACCGCGTGGCACTTGCCGATCGCTCGTGCTTTAACGAGCGGACCGGCGTTCGGGCCGAGGAACCTCCTTCATCGCAGAGTACGGCCGGTCAGAATTGGATTCCTTTGAGCGTTTGCCCGTCGTTGCGAGCGAATTTGGTGCGGTAGTAGGGGGTGGGGCATCTTCCACTGAGCGTCGCCAACTCGAGCGTTGTTTATGGGCCAAGAAATCTCGTCAGTTGCGAACCACGGCCGGTCAGAATTGCATTTTTGAGCGTTCGCCCATCGTCGCTAGCGCGCTTGTTGCGGTAGTCTGAAAGGGGTGGGGCGCCTGCTACTGAGCGGTGCTAATGTTGTTCGTTGGTTTAATTAAGTCTGCTTCTATTTAGATCATAACGGTGCCCGCAAGACCCAGTAATGCCATGTCCTAGGCTTCGCTTTACCTAGCGGCAAAGCATCGGCGTCACATAAGCGTTTTTCCCTCTTGAAATCTTGCGTGGTGGCGTCTCAAAACCAAAGTCCGGTTCCGCTTTGAAATTTCATTTTCCCGTGCAATCGTTACTGTTCTCGCAATCTTCTAGACCCCTGAGCCTGTGTGCCTGCCTGAAAGCGTCTTCTCCCTTGCAGGTTATTCTTTACCCAATTCAGCCAATCGGACACTGCCGGCTCGGACATGGTGAAAATCGGCATCAACGGGTATGTCGCCGTCACGCCCGCTTATTTGCTACGCGCTACCGCTGTTGCGCTTCCTCATTGCTTCAGCTTGCGTCATATATCGGCAGCGTTTCCGGACTTTTCGCGTTTTTCCGCCTGCATTTGTAGTTGGCTAGCCGTGATGCCGGGCGTCTCATTGACGTGACCTCTACGGCGGCTGTCATGGCTGCTAGCCAAGCGACGCGGCTTCGTGCCACTTGAAGAGGGGCTCTATTCAATTTGTTATTGTGTGAGCGAACGAGCCGCCGCGATGTGTTATCTGCGATCTGAAAGATTTCGCGCTTCTGCTGGCGGTCGCGTATTATTCGGCTGAGGGAACGTAACGAGCTCGGCGTTCCGCTTCGCAGACGGCTGCCCCACCGCCCACTCTTGTCTGGATCGATGATAGCTCGAAGCCTGTGATGCAAGCAATCTGAAGGCGTCTCTCTCTCTCAGCGGGGTTCTTTTTTTTTTTTTTTTCGCTCTTTCCTTGTGTTTGACACTGAGCGGGATGTTTTTTTCTATGGCGCCCGGAAGAAAAAAAAGGAAACTCGAAATGGGCAAAAAAAAAAAAAAAACTCTGGTGCAAGTATTCCCTCCATTCGCTTAAAGTATTTTTCATGCTAAAAATTTCCAATTGGTAAGGTAACAAACCCTTATGACCTTAAAATCTGCTGCAATGCAGCGCAGAATTTCATTCAGCTTGCAAAACTGTGCTTGAGGTTCACACGACTAACATGAGAATGAGGTGGCCTCACTCGAGACTGCGGGGTCTGTTCGTTGATGACAGAGGAAAAAAAAGCTTTGTCGAGGTTTACAGACGATCTGTAGCTTTCTACTCGTAGTACGGGTGTATCTTTGGCTCGCGAAACCGCAATTCGAAGCGCTTCCGTTCTAGTGGCAAGCTCGGAGCATCTCCACGTCCAGATGTTATTTGGTGAACTTGTGTTCTTCTGCCTTTCAGGTTTGGCCGCATTGGCCGCCTGGTGCTCCGTGTGGCCCTCACCAAGGGCGTTGAGGTCGTGGCTGTCAACGATCCCTTCATCGATGTCAAGTACATGGTGGGTATCTTCTCGATCACCACAGCATCGAATACTTCTCCCCGCCTTATCATTTGAGAGATGGGGATATTTGTGGCAGTCACATCACTGCCGTTGTCAGGTTTCCTATGAGTAATATGCACACCAACTTTGAACGGTCCTGTCACTTCTTCCCAAGAATGATGGGGCTAATGGGAATCCACGCAGACAAGCAGAGGAGGGCTGTTGTGATATAAAATGTGCGAGTGTTCCGCAGTGGCCCATTTGTTCAGTGTCTACATGTGTGCGTGTGCAGGTGTACATGTTCAAGTATGACTCGACCCATGGCCGCTACCACGGTGATGTGCACGAGGAGGGCGGCATGCTCGTGGTCAACGGGCACAAGATTCACGTCTTCCAGGAGTGAGTGCACAGTTTTCCTTCTCTCGGTATCTTCTCTGGTACCCCACTCACGATGGCACTATTGTGGTACATTTCTGCCTGCAGGGAGATCCAGCACTACGACCCTTTTGTCAGCATAAGCACTGCTTGCGTTCAGCTAACTGTTCAGAGACCCGAGTGGTCTAAATAATTTGTAACCTCTCGCGATGCCCCTCATAACTCACTGGCTAAGGCGGCGTGCTGCTGAGCCCAAGGACGCGAGTTAAATTCCCAGCCGCGGCCGTGTGTTTGAGATTTCGGCGCACGTTAACGATCCCCAGGTGGTTGAGATTAATCGGGATCCCTCCACTACAGCGCGCCTCATCGCCTGAGTAGTGTCGGCGCTTTAAACCCCACCATCAACCCTCTTAACTGAGGTGTTCCTTCGGCTTGCAAAACCTTCAGCTTAGAGGTTGTCAGCAGAGTGGCGCCGCCACACTTGTTGGCTAAAGCTGCGACTGAGAGGGCTAGCGCTAATCCAGTTGAAATGACGTTGTGATGTGCCAGCACGGTATTAATCCGTGCAGCGTTTTCACCTTGATAAGTGCACCAACTGCTGGCCGCCTTGTTGGAAGCCTTGGCATGTGGGCAGCCTGTTTTGTGTTTCCGCTGCATGAGGGCTCAATTCGGGAACAAGGCTGAAGATGCTGCAGCTGTTCACTGCCCCTGTAGGTAGAGGGGAGGGTGGGGGTGCTTGGCTGGTGTCCACGGTCCCAAGTGCATGCCTGGTGCGGCACGTCCGCCACTCTGGCAACTTTCCGCATCCGCAGTGTTTCTGGCACTGGCTGCCAAGCTTCCGCTTCCAAGGCCGGCCGGCCAATTGCGGAGGCCCTCTCGGCCTGGTCTAAATCTGGCGCACAGGCAGTCAATGGGAGGGGGAGGGGCTTCTTTGTTCGGGCTGTTTGTCTTGTCCTCTTTGCTTTCTCTGTCTGGCTGCTTCTTGTGGTTTCATCTGGCTCTTGTTTTGGAGCGTGCAAGCATCTTTGTTTCTTTTTTGCTCGCATTCATGCTTACTACTAAAACTGTCTGGTTTCTCTGGGAGATGCGGTGCCAAAGTTTTATTGTCAGTGGGGTCGATGGCCTCGAGTTGTTGCCACAAAACTGACTTCATTTGGCAAGGAGTCACTTGGTTGGAGGCCAACATTAGCAGTGCTTTTACCCTGATTAGCTTTTGCTGTTTGTGGCCATTCTACTCTTGTAAAGGTCTGGTACAAAATTTTCAAGCTCGTAAACTATGTGAATAGCTTCATTTGCCTGTGGAGGTCTCTTCCAAAAAGTTTGAAACTAGCTGGTCTGGGCAACTCATTTGAAATAAACTTTACTCTCGGCAAGTAGGAGAAATCCTCGAAAAATACCTTTTGACGTGGCATGTGGGCTTGGCAGCTAAACTGTTGACATCAAAGGATCCAAACAGTTCTGTCAGACTACCAATAATTTGCAGGTGGTGGTTTCCTTGCCGTAGGAATACGTATATATTGGGAAAAATTGTTGCCGGATCACTTCTTGGAGGGACTATGATGAGTCCTAGACCCCAATGCACTCCCTACTCGCCCCATTTTTTGATCAATTTATTACCGTGAGCATTGCTGTCCTTGTTTGCCCTCTGTTGCTGCTGTTGGCTGAAACACTCCCTGCTGAACCCCTCCTAGAGTGTGGCCCGAGTATCGTGCTACTTTCACATGTGCTTTTGTCAAAGGATGATTAAAGCTGATGTGAGTGACCTTCTTGCAGTGAATGTGAGCTGGCGAAGTTGTCTGGACATCAAGATGATGATTGCTATTGGTTTCCCCTTTGTAGCGGGGTGATGACATGTCATCTTGCCAAAAACAACTAATATACCTATGTTTTATACTCTTGCTTTAATACTAGCGCTGCTTAGGGCAGGCACAAAAAACCTTTTTTTTTTTTTTTCGTGGTACACATTTTAATTGTCCTAGGCAATATTCCCCTCTCCGCTTTTCGTCCACCAGCATTCTAATCTTCTTTTTGTCACCTCGACAGTCTTGAAGTTAACTTCCTCTGTGCTACCCTTGAATACCAGGGCTTTTGGAAGCCAAATATTTTCCTCGCGTAGATTTGGGTGGATACCCTCGCATTCTAACACTATGCACCGCATAGTTTTTGCTTCTTTTCCGCAGACCACGCATACCCCATCATTTTGTGAATACTTCCCCACAAATCTCTTAGTTTGCAAGCAACCGGCTCTTGCCTCAAAAAGCAAAGCACTGCCCTGGGAACTACCGTACAAACTTTCCTTTCTGATGTCCAATTTCTCAGCCCTGTACACCTCTGACGTTTTAGCTTCCATTTTTTTCTCTGCATTTATTCGTTTCTATCTGCCCTGTTTTGGATTCTCCACTGTTCTTTCCTTATTTCATCGTTGGCCTTCTAGTCTTCACGCAGTTTGTGCCGGGTGCTTGCAAAGCCGAGCGCCGTTAAGCCTTTTTGCCCCCTTTCCCTCTACTCGTGGCAGGACCAAGCCCTCGCAGATCCCGTGGGGCAAGGTGGGCGCGGAGTACGTGGTGGAGTCCACGGGCGTGTTCACCACCCTGGAGAAGGCGCAGCAGCACATTGAGGGGGGCGCGCAGCGCGTGGTGATCTCGGCGCCCTCGGCGGACGCGCCCATGTTCGTCATGGGCGTCAACCACACCAAGTACGACCCCAAGATGACCATTGTGAGCAACGCCTCGTGCACCACCAACTGCCTGGCGCCCCTGGCCAAGGTGATCCACGACAACTTCGGCATCGTCGAGGGCCTCATGTCCACCGTGCACGCCACCACGGCCACCCAGAAGACCGTCGACGGGCCCAGCCACAAAGCGAGTGCTCTCTCTCTCTGAAAGAGATGGCGGGGGGAGACCGAGCTTCTAGGCAGTGCGTGGGCCTGCCTGCACAGAGCCGCGTAGAAAGCAAAAGGAGCAGTGTTTGGTAGCAGAGATGCGCCTTATCAAGCATGTGCCCCACTGACCTTACCCGGTGTCACAATAGTCGCCATTACCTTCAGCACAGAACTAGACAACCCAGCGGCATTCAATCGGCCATTAGTGGTTTCGCATTCAGAACTCGCAAGAGCAGGAAGTGCTTAGGTGTCTTTTAAAAGCCTCTTCCCCCCCCCCCCCCCCCCTTTTTCTTTCACATTCTGCTTGGCTTGTCCATTGAGTGGCAAATGCTTCCATGTGCTGTCCAGAATATAGATCGCCACCTCACTCAAAGGTTCAAAAATGCTGGCAAAACTACTGCAATGCACCCCAGCTGGCAGCGATTGTGTGCAAAGCTTCATAGCGCCCGCTCTTCTTGCTGACCAATATAAGCTGATGTTGGAATTCCACTGCTTACCTCGCAGTTGACATGAGAGGAATGAAGGGACGAACGTACTCAAGGAAATGTACCTTTGAGGCTATCTAGTTTGAAGGTGCCATATAGCAGGTGCATTTGAACATGAGAGAAAGGGGAGATGCTGATAAGCACCCCCTGCAATTTGCATTCTGCCAATGATTGCTGCATAGGATGTGACCACTTTGTTTGTTTTGTTTTTGAAAAAAGCTTTGATGCATATAGTGGTCTATATGATATATTTTCCTGTTTGACACGATGCTTGCATTGAACCAAGACTATATTGTTCTGTGAACATTTGTGCACGGCTTGCTGTTGAAATTTATGTTCTGACTTCTACACTGGTAATACTACTGATATGTGTGTTTCTTTTCCTCCTGCCTCTTATGTTTTCCTGTCTGTGTAGAATTGCTGGGAGCTGTTCCGTACTGCACCCCCTGTACTTGCAGGCGTGGCGCGACGGGCGCGGGGCGGCCCAGAACATCATCCCGGCGTCGACGGGGGCCGCCAAGGCGGTGGGCAAGGTGATCCCCGAACTGAACGGCAAGCTGACGGGCATGGCCTTCCGGGTGCCCACGCCAGACGTGTCCGTGGTGGACCTGACCTGCCGTCTGGCCAAGGAGGTCACCTACGATGAGATCAAGGCCGCCGTCAAGGCCGCCGCCCTCAGCGACCACTGGAAGGGCATCCTTGGGTACACCGAGGACGAGGTACGAAAGACGACACGTCTGCCAGTCTTCCCATGTCTCTCTCTCTCTCTCTCTCTCTATCTATCTATCTATCTATCTATCTATCTATCTATCTATCTATCTCTATCTATCTATCTATCTATCTATCTATCTATCTCTGTCTCTCTCTCTATCTATCTCTGTCTCTCTCTCTCTCTCTCTCTCTCTCTCTCTCTCTGTTTCTAGTTTTCTCGTGCGTGCACACAAGTCTTCTTTGGGAACTCGGCAGTTTTAACAGCTGACTTCAAAGGGGGGATGGACATTTCGGTAGAGCTCTCCTGATCCTGGAACAGCTCTTGGAGACATTAATTACGAGGAACATTGTGTCAGTCATGCTGTCTCACTTCTTGGGCTCTAAGCTTGCACTCTGAAAACTTTTTTGTTCCTCGCATTGCGTAATCTGATGCCCTTCCAGTATTTTTGCTACAAAAGAATGGCATCGGGGTTTGAGGTCACGCGCATACACTCCCTGCCGACTGTAGCTTGAAAACCTGCTTTTCACCCTACAGCTTGCAAGGCAGGTTCTCGGAATAGAGGTGTCAGGCGGGGCTTCTTTCTTTCTCCTCTCCATTCCGCTCGCAGGTGGTGTCGACTGACTTCCTGGGAGACCCGCACAGCAGCATCTTCGATGCCAAGGCTGGCATCGCTCTGTCCAAGACCTTCGTCAAGCTCATTGCCTGGTGAGTTGCGGACACCAGGGGTGGGACAACATGCTGCGTGTCGACTTCAAGCTAAACCTGGATTTCTGTGTTAAAGCGGAACTATGTAGCTACTTAAAGGTGCACTGGTCTTAAAACAACTTCTTTCAATTTTTCATGTAAACTATGAAACCTGTCAGTCTTGCTTATTATCACACTGATTTAAAATATGCCATTATTTTTTAAGTCAGTTAGTTCCCAAGATAATTAAAGCCACTTTTGGTGGAACAATGGACAAAATGGTGTTGCTCACAAAACTCTAATCTTTATATTTTCCAGTACTATGAACCCTGGTGAATGTAATATAGGAAGCACTTTTTTCTGATGCACCGCTTATAACTAATTTTACAGCTCATTACACTTTGGTGGCACCAGTGGCAAGGAACCATTTCAAGCACTTATTTCAAACACCAAAGTTTAATGAGCTGTAAAATTAGTTCCAATCGGTGCATAAAAAAAAAAGTGGTTCTCTTATTGCATTCACCACGGTTCATAGTATTAAAAAATATAAAAATTAGTTTTGTGAGCAACTGTTTTGTCTATTTGTTCCAACAAAAGTGGCTAATTATCTCAAATTATCTTGAGAACTAACTGACCTAGAAAATAACATAATTGAAATTAGTGTGATAAGAGCAGCAAGTCTGACAAGACCAGTGTGTGTGTGCCCCTCAAAACAGGCGTGGAGTGTCCATTTTTTTTTTAAACCAATGCAGCTGTGCAATAATCAGACCATAGTGAACTTCATTGAGGTTGTGAGGATGTAGAGCTAAATGCTCAAGAACCAGCTTGGTTCATCATCAGTAGTTAAAACCATTGATCAAGGGTTTGCGCTTTTTCATGAAATCGTATCGCAGCCCAACCAATGTTGGCCTTGCCTCGTAGGTCACTGCTTTGCAACTACACAGGCTTGGGAAAATCTGGTGCCGTTTGGTTGGAAGTTTCGCCTGCTGTTCAAAATCGTCCTTAGTGTATCCTAAGTTTCCACTTAGGAGGCTGGAGAACATTTTGAGCCTGCAGCGCTTTCTGCTATCTGCCAAAATGCAGAGTTCTGAAGCTCCGCTGTTGGAGCTGTGCGAGCTGCTGGTCTGCTTTGCCCAGTGCTGGTTTTGGACGACCTACAGGGAAAACATGCTTGTAGCACCAATGAGCAAGTGTTGCAGAAAGTGTTGCCTGGCAGCGATTTTAATTGATACATCGAAATACCTGGGCTGGCCATGTTAGGCCTAGCGTTTCAGGGGAAATTTCTGGGGTGCTTTTATTACCTGTGCCGATGACGAATCTCCATTGGTGGTGGCAAGACATTTGATACAGCCAAAGGCGCGATGCTGACAATGCTGCCTAGCTACTAACTTGGAATCGTTAAAGGATCGAGGGTCTCTAGACTGGGTGCAAACTTCTGCGTTGAGCCTCTTGTGTGTGCAAAATTCAAGTTGCCTTGGGATGATCTGGTTACTAGAATTGTGTGAATGTGCAACATGTGCAGTTCTGCCTGACAAATCGTTTGAAACCAGTAGGCACCCATAGGCATGTTGCAGGCCGAGCCAATAGCAAAGTGAGTTGCACGATTGAGAAACATTAAGTTTGGTAATGCTTAGTTGTTTCCGTGGTTTTTTTCTTGCTTATGACAGCAGCTGCAAGCGCTTGAGTGCAGCTTTCTGCCGACAGTTTGACAGGCTTGTCGGCGTGCCAGTTCTGGGGCAAAGAGGCTCTGATGCTTTGTAATAACGAGGTTCTGTTAGAAGTCATTCATTCAGTGTGTGTGGAGGTGAGTGAGCGCTGTTCCTTTCTTCTCCTCTTTGCGCAGGTACGACAACGAGTTCGGCTACAGCAACCGTGTGGTCGACCTGATCAAGTACATGCACTCGCAGGGCTAGGCCTTTCTTCCCAGCGGCAGCGAAGGGCTGTCCTGTGCCGGGCCTCTGCCGGCAGTGTGTGGTCGTGTGTAGCTGCCAGCCAGCCCGTCTCTTGTCCCCCCTCCGTAACCTGCCTACCAAAAATATACACCAAGGTCTTTCTCCGCCGTCGAGTGTAGTGCCCAGAGTCGTGTTGTGGAAGCCTCCCGAATAAAATCCCCCCCGAGCCCGGTCACGTGCAGACTCTTCTTCCTGTGTGGCTTCTCTGCGTGTCTGGCAAAAGGGAAAAGCTCTAATTGTGCCACATAAGTACTAAACTGGCTGTGCTGCCTTCTCTGTGGCCATAGCTCAAGAGCTGGCCATCTAGGGGTTGAGAGCGGTTAGCTGCTGTTGTCATACTCCAATGAAGTGTGTCCTGTTTCAAGCCTGTCGGAAGAGCTGTTGATTGGCAGCTGCGAAGAAATGGTTGGTGGCTGCGTAGGTGGGATGACTTGCCACTGCTCAGTCCCGGTAACAGCAGCCATGCTTAATGCCAGCTTCATAATGAATGTGGGTGCCCTGCCTGCAAAGTTCTGTTCCCTTGTGGGTTCAAGTCCGGCACTTCCTGCATACATCCAGTACCACCAACTGGTTCACTTTGAACACTCTAAGGAACTGCTAAGAGGAATGCCACTGCTCAGCCTTATCTAGCTTGGGGGTAGGATCGTGGGTTTTTGGAGCAAACGTTCTGGGGTAGAGCCCCAGCAATGCTAGTTTTTCCCAAGGCCTGCGATTTTTTTTTTTTTACTGTAAAATGTTTACTTGGCTCAAATCCGTGCATTCTTTTTGTGAATAAGAGTAGTTGGGGTTCTTTTAGGTTGGTTTAGAAGCGGTGGGCAGCATACCACCACATTTACGTCTCTGCAGTGCACCAGAAGTTCCAAGCTTGTTATCTTGGAACAGAATATTGCGCCTTGACCCTATGTAGTCGCAGGGACTTCACCACTTTTGGTTGTGTGGCAACACCTGCCGTAGCACTATGGGCAGGAATAATGCAATCTAGCAGGGTTTTGCAACAGTTGCAGCATGCAAAATGCTGAGAGAGAGAATCAACACACCCATTGGATTGGATTGGAAAAACATTTATTGTGCCTGCAGTTGGAAGTCCAAGTTAAGGCTTCAGACTTGGCCAGTGTCGTCCTTGCTGTTGCCACGAGGGTTAGAGGCCCCCCCGCCCATTACCAGGCTGCAAAGACTCCTGCCTGGCCAACGCCACGATGACCCGCTGGGCGGCCTCGAGTTGGAGGTCTTGGTTGTCGGATTGCTTTGCTCTTCAAAGGTGGGCGGAAGTCTTCCTGATGTAGAATCTTCCGGCAAGTTGAGACAGTCCGAGACGATGTGATCAAGAGTCGGCACTACTTTGAACTATTTTTTAGGGATGGGCGAATATTCGGTATTGTCGAATATTCGATCGAATAGCTCTCCATTCGTTATTCGGTTCGATCCGAATGCAGGTATTCGATATTTTCGAATTATTCGATGCTCCCGAATAGTCAGCTAAAAGCCAAGCTTTCCGAGAGTTACCCCAGGCTTGGCTCAGACCCACCAACGCGGACATTTCTATTATCAGTGCCGGCACTGCCGAGTTGCTGCCTTGCCTAGAGGTTCGACGAAGCTCTCGGCCGCCAGTACACTTTAGGTTAAAAAAAAAAGGCGGCACTGAAACGACACCGCTCCGAACATAGCGGCACCAAGCCAGCAGACTTGTACAGGCCGCCATTTTGAATAGGCATGCCGCCATTTTGAATAGGCTCGCTCAGTGCGGCAGTACGCCGCGCTAAGCCGGAGCGGCTAAAAGGAGGAAAGAAATCCTTGGGTCACGTGATCAAATCGTGACGTCACTTGACTTGTTTTTGAGCGCCTAGGCTGGCCTATACTCCGTTTCATACATCAAGTGCAACGCTGTGAAGGCTACGCAAGTAGTCCGCAAAGAAAGAAGGTGTATCGCTCCGCGCGGTTTTGTAGCCGTGTGGTCTAACGCGTCGCTCTGGAGAAAAGACGCTGAATTTTTAAGTGCATGGGTTCGACACCGCGTTCCGACGTTTCTTTTTATTTTTTATCACACCTTCTGCGAGTTCAATTCTAAATCTTATTTCGTTCCCAGTAACTTAATGCGCACATGCGGAAATGAACTGCACGTATGGGTTCATTGGATGCATACCATGCTCATTTGTGCGGGCCGAAACAAGCTCGCACCGATGTTTGACCAGCAGTGGCGATTTTAGGTGCAATGCACTTCTTAAGCGACCCTGAACCTACGTCCACCGGCGATGTCCGCGCACGTGGAGATAGGCGCGCGCAGCCTGGCCGCTGACATAGCACATACCCACGTGGGGGATTGGCCAGGAATCTCCTCGTCTTCCTTGGCAACGGGGGGAGATGGGCGCGCGCTGCCTGGCCGCTTACATGGCACATACCCACATGGGGGATTGGCCAAGAATCGGGCGTGAGAAGGGCTAATGCACCTGCTTAAAGGAGTACTGACACGAAATTTCAAAGCTGAGATCCGCTCTAGCAATCAAGTACAACGACAACACAAATAGGTGTCTGTGAATAAATGCATCTTTCTTTCTTTGTAGTTGTGTGTGTGTGTGTGATCTCTCTTTCGCGAACATTACCGAACCGCGCAAATTCAACTCGTGCATTCGCACTTTCACATTCTTCCCCTCGGGGAAATGCGGGGAATTTTTGTCGCGATTCTGCCGGATCGTCAGTTTACCTCGTTGATTCTATCGATAACTTTGTGTAAGAAAAACACGTTAATTCATTGATTATATAGCACAGCTGTTCCAACCAGGGTGAATTACCAACAGGTGCTCACTTTCAACTTTCGTTTTTGCCGTTGCCCTGATGATCCACTTCTTTCTGGGCCTGTCTTAAAACACTCAGCATGTTATTGATTATACCGGGCCGCCAGCAGAGCAACGGGTTCAGTTTTTACAGGAACAGCTTAGAACCGTCTTTGGCACTGCACTGTGAAGTAGCCTGAAGCACTTGGTGCGAATTACGTACCATTTGTTATTCATGGGAAATGCCAGAAAGCAGATTTATGTACCTTAGAATACTGATTTCTGGCACAGAAACGCATAATACCTATTTTAAATTTGTTATTCGCCCCTTTCCAGTCCGAACATATGCAACATTTTTGTGAATTCTTGTGCGTGATTTATTTATTTCTTCACTACAATGTTTCACCCCGGAAGCAAGAGTTATATTTTCTTTTGTGATTGAAAATGGAGCTCTTTAAGCTGGGCTCTTATTCGCAAGAGAATCATAGATAGGTCAATTGTTTTTGCATACCGAACCTTGATATGGCATTTTTTTCTGTGTTAAGGAAATGTCTATGGTATAGGTTAATGCTGTGACAAAAAACAGTACTAGCTCATCAGTTGGAATTTGTTGCCATACATAAATGCATACGGATTGTGTGTCGTACACAAATATTGCAAGAGAAGGCTGACTTTCGCGGTTTAAAAAACAAACTCAAGCTTTATTTACAGGAGAGCACATCTGGTCGATTTCCTGGTGGGTTCCAACTTCTTCCTTTCGTTTCTTTCTTCCACCCAGTTTTTGCATAAGTTATATGACTGTTCCGGCTGTATACACTTCACGACCGAACAGGACAGCACTGCAATGTAGCACGGGTCATAGCACGGGTCACTTGGTGACGTTAAACCCCACAAACAAAACCACACAACGAGGAAACACAGTTTGCTTTGTCGCGGTAACAAAGCCTTCTCGGGGAATCGCCTCAGCATGAAGCAGCCCGAGCAGGCTGGATAGAAAGGTGTCCACGCTCCAGCCCTGCCAGTTGGCCCTCGTCAACAAAGCCGCCACTGACAGGTCACACATTCCTGGGAAGTTCATCAACGATTCCCCCTGCCCTGTCTTCGGAATTCCTTGATCACCCGCAGGTACCTGCGGTGCCAAACAATTATGCCAAGATTTCATATTCTCTGATCATAGGTGAAGCTCATGTCCTTCATTAACCTCCACAAGGTGGTTTTCGTGAAGTTCGGCAAGTCGTCGTCTTCGTTGACAGCCTTTCGCACACTGCCCAGTGTCTGGATCTCCCTCTTTGCGTACATGCTCTGCACTTTCAGACGGATAGCATGGACTGTGAAGCTGTCATGCTTGACGGTTCGCGTGCTTCATATCGTCACGTCGCGAGGTCTTCTCTTTGGAGACACCAAATTCCCCCGCACACACTCCGCCTTCAATTTCGCCACGGTACGGGGAGGTACTCCATTGTCCTCGCTCACAACACTCAGTACTTCCTGCACACATTTCGCCGTGAAACGCATCCTGGTACGGGCGTACACATTTGCAATTACTTGCTTGGCGTTCTTTGACAACCTTGATGTGCAAACCCCCGAAAAAATGCGTACAGGAGACATGGCGGAAGCCCGAGAGCTGGATGCCATTTTTTCAACGCTGCCTCAAAGAGTAAACAAAAAACGGCGTTCAAGGTTGCGCGGAGAGCGAAAACCTGATACGAAAGCGACAAACATAAAATACAAACTCGTATATTTCGATCGTTTGTCCGGCAATACGGGTGTTTTTTGTCAAGCTCAGATGATAAATATTTATGCTTTAAGGTTGCCTGCGAAGCATTTATTGTTTCTGGCTCACCGCAAGCAACCCACTACTTTTGGTCGCGCAAGCACACAGCGCAAAGAAGAGCGCTAGCTTTGACAGCGTTGCACTTGATGTATGAAACGGAGTATAGGCAGGGCTCGCAAGCTTGGACGTTCCCTGTCTTCCCTATAGGCGGCGTAAAAATCGACGCCCCACGTGACCAACCTTGACCAACCTAAAGCGCTGTTTTCGACCATCAAGCCCACCAGACGGCGCAGGCAAAATGTTACTTTTGGTATAGAATACAAAACATTCATTCCGTGACTCAAAGAGCCCACACAGTTCGCTTACAATGTGTTATTTAAAAATACTATTAACAAGTTCCGCATCAAACATCCGTTGAGCAAAAATGTACGCAACTTTTTACGAACAGCCGACTGGTGCACCACCTTGTTTCTGAATTCGCAACCACAAAGCCGCCAATTCAAATTGAAACCGCTGCAACGGCCGACCGTTTCAATGTGCGCGGAGCACCGGTTTCGTGACTGTTATTGCTGTTATGTGCTTTTGCGTCCATCAGTTGTTGAGAGGACTGGCAAAACACGAGAATTGAGTGCTTGTGGAATGACAAATGTGGGAAATTCCGCATCGGAAGGCAGCTGTCGAGGCCAGAATATTCGATTCTTCAAACAGAAGGTGAGTGTTATGCACTCCGCTAGAAAGACGGTGCAAAGGAAACCGTTGTCGCCGTCAATACTTCATTTGTGCCCTTCGTTCGAAATCTTAGCGCAAGTGAACGAGTTATGGCAAAAAAAAAATGTCACGAAAGCGACGTACAATTGCAGCGATCGAAATGAAATGATGTCCTGGCCTCTGTAAACTTGCGGATGTCAATAAACGATTTGTTCTCACTTGCTGCTCACTGTGGTCTGTGCCAGTCGAGGCCATCTGGTCACCTGGCGTAACATCACTTCACTAGCGCGGCGCAAGTAAACACGCGACCAGCGTGCCAGCCAGGAGCCAGCAGTAGCAGCCACGGCCGGACTCGACGCCCCTTTCGCGCGCGGGAGGAGGAGAGTCGAGTCCGGCCGTGGAGCAGCGAGCCGGCGGCCGCCGTGCGAGGGCAGCCATGTTATTAAGGAGCTCAAGCGGCCTGTGCAAAAAGCATCCGCCATGTTTACAAAGCCGTGTTTACAGCGCCATCAAGCGGGCGTACTGGGTAGTTCACGACGCCGCCACTACGCTTTTTCTGGCACTACAGGCAAAGCTAGACCTTTGCTTCTCTAAAATCCTCCCTGTTCTGTGGTATAGGGACAACGCCGAAGTAGGCGCAGCATTTCCCTGGGTCCCCCGAGTGAACGATTTGCGCTGTCAGTGCCCAGCGTGTGTTTGTGTTGATTGCTACTAGTACCAAATCAACCAAATGAAGCTGCAGATGCGTGAATATACCGTGAATGCTAGTATCGGTGCGATCTCCGTATCCGACATACCTACTGCGACATTTCAAGAGAGACTTGCAGCCTGAGCCATCGCCTCAGCGTAGATCAGCCATGCCGGTTTCCGGCGTTTGCTGTCACAGACACGGAAGAGCGGAAAAGAGGGCATCTATGCTCTCATTTTCCCAGCAAGGTCAGTAACATCGTTATTTTATGTTTGTTGTAGTTTTTGTGTTTATACCACTGTACTGTGTGCCCTAAAGCTGCGTGAATTCTTGCTTACGTGGCCGCCTAGCTCGGCCTCCTGGCTGTCATTCTCATTCCCGATCGTATTGTGATGTTAGCGATTTTTGTATAATCTTGAATCAAATTTAGCGTGCGCTGCATACTTGGGCGAGGAACAGACGCAATGGAAAACGACAAACCAGACGTTGGCGCGCAAACCAACACCTGCTTCGTGTATCCAACGTACGTGTGGATTCTTTTCCCACTCCCTGTTTCTCGCCCAAGTATGCAGCACACGCTAAATTCAAATGACGATGCTATGTCCTTTCACACTGCGGCCGCAGTTTCAAGCGTTTCATTGTTCCTTTTGTGTAGGAGCCCATAACATTGCTCAAGTTTGATCGAACCGGTGGTGGCGTGTACTCCCCGAATTGCTGTCCTGGATGTTTGAAGTGCAGTGCCTCGATCGTAAGTATGCATGTGTTTGATAGCGTTAATCTCGCGAGTATGCCGTGTGCACGCATCAACGTTCTAGGTCTTCGGGCAGTTAAGTTGCGTTGCGGGAGAGGAATTGGAAACGTCACTTCTGTACAGAGAACGTAAGGATATCGCGGTCAAAGGGGAAAAAAAAAAAAAGCGTGAAACCGTGAGCCAAAAAAAAAAAAAAAAACGGAAGAGGGGGAGAGAAAGGATAGACCAAATGACGGCGGCAGAATCAAATCACCCGAAGGGCTGTGAAGGTTACGCAACATTTTGAGCCCTTTATGAGGAGGCACCAGGAGCAACCGTCAGTGAAGTGTACATTGAAGGCGAATGGAAGAAGCGGCGTATGGGACAAATGGTATGTGGCAGGGCATAAAGCCATTGAAAATTTGAAAGCGCACAAATAACGTCTACAGGTAGGAGGGACACACACAAGCACTTACTGGCAACTGCCATTTTGTTGAAAAACATGAAGTTTATATACGAAAGAATTAATAGATTAAAGAAATATGGTGCTGATAAGCACGTGCTCCTGCCCGTGTAGAGTTATAGACGATTTGCTGACACACTTGTTACTATGTTCATCGATAAAGAAGGCCTGAACCCATTCCCTAAAAATCTGATAATTATGCCTGTGCAACATCACAGTCTCGTCAAACAAAGAACGACACCCACACTTTTTATAATGCGCAGGAAGATTTGCACCCGTTGAATTCGTGATCGTAAACAAATGCTCCCTGAGATGGACACTTAGACAGCGTCCTGTCTGGCCCATATACACGGACTTACATGACAACGGAATACTGTAAATCATGCCAATCGCACAACGAACTAAAAGCTGCGCATGCTTAACACCGCACTCATTTCTCCCTTTCCTCGGATTATCCTTGTTATTAACAATGCAGCAGAGATTGCTGACTTGCTTTTCCAGAAAACAACAGGCAGGACGATGTGCTGTGTGTTCTTTTTCTTGTAGTGGGTTGTCCTGTGTGATCTTATTCCACGTCGCCATCTTTTACGCATTTTGTTTTTCAGAGATGTATTATTAGCCTACCCAACTTTCAGTTGTGCTGACACAGCATTTAATCCTGTTCCTGCAGCATCTACATAGGAGGGCTTCCAGTGGAAAAAACGAAGTGCTTGGACCTGGCCCCTACGATGTTGGTGCAGGGCCTGGAGGGCAAGCCTTGGTCTACATCCTTTCTGGGTACCCATGGAAAGCAGGTGAATGCCTCCACAAGTGGCTGTTTTTGTGGTACACTCGAAATTAGCAGCAGGCAGACTGCGTGTGCTCGCAGACCACCCTGGTAGTATGACAACCAAATATGTAGCTGTGGCCTAGTTACTGACGGGAAGACTTAATAATAAAAAATCAACTGCCCATCTGCTGAAACAACAAAAACGGGGGACGTGAAGCTTTGCAAAATCAAGTCCAACACCAAATTAACCAGCCCAGTACTGAGCACCTGTTCCTTATCGGGATGGTCTGCTGCACTGCAGTTGTGCTCTCTAGAGCTTTACTGATGCAAGCAATCAATGACCTACCGTAGCGTACAACCGTTGTTGTTAGATGGAGGTGTGCATTTTCTGTGTAATTTTCCATGTCCATGCAAATCCAAATTGCTTCGACTGTGCTGGAATGGCGCAATGGGATAGGCTTCAGCTTCATAACACGAGGGACCTAGGTTCAGTTCAGATCACGGGAAGTGTTTTAATGTTTTTTCACTTCACCCACGATCGTCATCAGAAAACGTTGGTTTTCCTGCTGTGCATTTTGGGTGGACTACAGACACATCAGGGAGAGGCTGGAAGCTTCGTTTTAGTAAATGAAACTGTACCAAGTACAGTATGTGCGTGAAGCTTAAGCATTGCACAGTCATGGACAATTCAAATGCGAACCGCGGAGCGCATTGATGAAGATACCGGTGCTGTCACCTGGCAGTGGCCGTGGAAAACGCACGGACATGTGCAGTTGAGATGACGGGAGCGAGGCTGCATGTCCCACTGCGATATGTTGCCCCCTCCTCGCTCGCATGCTTGCCTTGTCACCATGCCGCCAGAGCGCTGAAAACAATTGTTAGCGATGCGGCACGAGATAGTATTTGCGGTGACTGTGTGACTGTGTGCTCGGCTCACACGAGCGCCTGCTCCCCGTGTGTACCGGCGTCACATTGCCGACATAGCTTTGCATATGGAAGGCAGTAACTTGATCAAATAACGATGGACACCTGGGTAACGCCTACACCATGCTCAGCAATGCCCGCTCCGTGGATTTCTACAAGAAGTGAGGTGCCTGCCAAAAAAAACGAAAAAAATCGGGCCGCCAAAATTGATGTGCAAGAGCAACTGGCCTATAGAATGGTTGGACCTGCATATCTTCTTAATTTTTGTGAATATTAGAATTCTGCCAGTGATTTTTCCAGCCCACACAATGCTTGCAGTTAATGTATATGATTCGATATGAATTCTCGTGGTATATCTAGTTGCTACAAGCACTGAATCTGCCAAGTGACTCAGCCTGGACTCCGTTGCACAAAGGCGCATTCTTGTTGGCGGCCAGCTCATTGTTCAATTCCCAAGCCACTGCACCACGAACGCAAAACAATGCGGTGCCATCAGAAGTTAGGCGGCATGCATTTATTTTTGTCTCCATTTATGCACGCTGGTTTTCTTCAAGAAAGCATGATGAGCTCAACAGTATGCCTTGCGAGAGCGTGCACGCGTTTCCCACGCAAGCAATTATGCGCCGCATTGCTCTCAACGTGACCAACACCCTCAGCTGCAGTGGCGGTAGTACATGCAGTGCTTGCAGCGCTCTGGCGGCATGGTGACAAGGCAGGCATGCGAGCGAGGAGGGGGCAACATATCGCACTGGGACACGCAGCCTCGCTCCCGTCATCTCAACTGCGCATGTCCATGCGTCTCCCACGGCCGTTGCCAGGTGATGGCACCGGTATCTTCGGCCATGCGCTCACCGGTTCGCATTTGAATTGTCCATGACTGTACATGAGCCAAGCCAGGGAGGAGTGGTTATAGGTTAAATCCTTGTAAAGAAAGATCACAAAAAGTTCAGCGTGAATCACTGAGCTTGCAAACTTGTCAAATCTTGACACTTTATTGTACCAGTCTTTCATGCTCAGCTGAGCAATGGTGGACAGATGGGGGCAACAACTGGCAGAAAGGGTCATTAGCTTGCAGTTCATTTGTCTATGTAAATATTCTAAAAAAGTACTGGTATGAAATTCTCGTGTTACATTTTTCCCATTTCTATGGGTGCCTACCAGCCCAGGAATCATAGATTGGAACATTAGATAGTCAACCTCAGTATATATAATTATTTTGAGCCTTGTTTATTCGTGTCAGTTTTGGCTTGGACAGAACGAACACCAAGGCGGCCGCCATGAGAGAATGACACTCTTGATGTCGCTATTCTCATTGCATCATGGTCAGACTGGATGCGCGCCCTAGAGTGGCCCAAGCTGGCCACGGTCGCACGCGTCTGGGCCGCACGATATCAGCCCCAAAACTGTGACATGATTCACAAGGCAGTGCAGCGTGCACCATCAGCAGCCAGTGTGTTGGCTAAGTCACTGGAGCCCTAATGTCGGCAGTTTGGGGCAAACTGCATGGCGAGGCACTCCACGTATCTTGTTTATGCCAGTGTCGAAAGGGTATTCATTCGGAGCTTTCTTGTGCATGCAGATATTAAAATTGATTTAAAATATGTTACCCTATACTGAATGGTTGCTACTAAAATCTGCAGCTACAAAGGAAACTTCTTGCATAGTTATCTGAGCTTTGATATTTCAAGTACTACTTTAAGTAGAGCCTAATCATGCTATGAACGTTTAATAGTGGTGGTACTCCTTTAAGGTATTTTTTACTTGTTAAGAGAGACCGTAACATTCTGGCTGCCCATTTCTGGCCATCAGTATTTCTGAGTTGTTCTTCAAAACTATTTTTGCTCGGCACTTCTCTGAAATGTCGAGGACACCTAACTGAACTTAGTCGTGATTAATGCATTATCGTGCAAAGGTGAAGCAATCTCCATCTTTGCCACTTCGGACCACTATAGAATTTGCTGCCCACATAGGGGTGCTCTCCAGCTGAATCAGCCTTAGGTAGCACAGGAGTGAAAGTAAGAACTTTAAAATAGTGTTAGAAATAAGCACAATACAATAGCTTTCTTTTTTGTAACATGTTAACAGGTCGACCAACCTCATGGCGACTGTAGGATGTGACTTGTTTGTAGAAGGGAAAGATCAGAAAAATAGAGACGAGCAAGTAAGTCATCGTTGCACGACAGCTTCTGTGACACCTAAGTTAAGCTGCCTGCAATTTACGTGCAAATAAAATTGTTTTCAAGATGTTTACAGTATTATTGCCTGGTTCAAAGAGACTGGTATACAACATTTTGAGGAAAGCTGGAGTTGGCCGTGTTTTTATTTGTATTAGGAAATGTGCCATTTTATTATTTATTTTATAAATTTTTTAACTGCTACAGGAACTTTAATTTGTAGATGTAGCACCATGTATTTGGTGTTCTATGTTTATTTATTCAAGATACCCTTATGGCCCCACTGGCATTAATGAGGGGTGTGATACCTGAGCAGATTAAACGAAGAATTATAACCTAAGAGAATTCTGCCACGTGCGTACAAGAAAAAATAAAAAAAGATACAGCAGAAATGTCAGTGTCCACACGCAACTAAAAAACATACATGCAAGAAACACAATAATAGTGTACTGTGTTTAAGCTGTGTGTTCATTTGAATTGTGAATGGGAGGCTCCTAAGGAAACATATGTAGTGCTTGACCAGTTTTCAAAATGCTATTTCATTTTTACTTTTCAGTGACAGAGGTCTCAACAAGCATCTGGATACACCTACAACTTTTGTGCTGAGCACCTCTGATATCTTCTATGGCCGTGAAACTGGGAATAAATAAAACTAAAAACTGTCTCCTTCATTTGGTATATTCCTTTTACATTGTGCAGGAACGTGGAAATAACATGGAGGACAATGCACAAGCACTTGCACATCATCGTCCCCTGGTCACTTATCTGGTATTTATGCTGCAGTTTAACTGAACTGCCAGGTAGCCAACATTCACAATCATTTCAAGTTGTACCTCTCAAGCTAAAAAGTTATGTCATTTGTCCGAGGAGCATGTATAAGGTCTTCACAAAAAGACATTATTAAAGATTGAGATGCTATACTGCAGGTTCACTTACAACATCAGGTTCTAAAGATTTTGCATATTTTAATACTGGCCTTCACATCTGCTCTTGAAGCCTGTAAGTTGGAATCAATCTAATGCTTGCTTTACATCGGTTACTACAAAGGGCTAGTGTCATAGCAATCAAGAATCCTGCAATAACAAATTTGTTTAGACTTCGAGCCACTAAATAAACTACGCTACCATCTATTGCAAATAAATGCGCATTTTGGAATGACCACATCTGGAAACTGACTTGAAGGGGCAATATCTCATCCTACGTTTCTTTTTAGTTTAAAAGTGGCACACTGCACAAGTAAAACTGCTATTGCGATAACTCTTCTCCCGGGTACACGCGCGCTTGTAGGAAATCTCGCAGCCATGAACGGAATTTCTCTTTGATTTTCTCATCGTTCTTGAAGGAAGCAGAAACTTAAACGCAGAGGTAATTGAGTGTCGGAGAAATAATGAAGAAGACGTCCTCCAAGTCTGATGATTGGTTGGTGCGTGGCAGCAGTAATATTAGGGCCACACAGAGGAGATAGAAATGTTTAAGCGGTTTAAGTTTATAAGAATAAAGGAACCAGCGCAGGACAAACTCGGGACGATACCATAGACACGGTCAGGCAGGCACGCTCCGCATTAAAAAAAAAAATCGTTCAGTAAGACACCTGTAAAAATTGAAGTAATTACAAAAGGAAGCGTCAGTTCCAGCCGTTTCTTGCGTCGTCTGCTGCTAGACGCTGGCCATCGCCTCCTCTTTTTAGAGGAGGCGATGCGCTGCACCACGGCCGCTGGATGAGAGCGCACGCAAGGTGCGCCTCTCATCCAGCGGCCGTGGCTGCACTCAGCTTCTTGGAGGGAATTCCCTAGGAGGCGACGCGCGAAGCCACATCAAGCCTGCTCGCTGCAACAACAAATTCCCTAAATGTCCCTAACTTTTGTCCCCAACTGACAGTGGTTTCAGGAGCCAATCAAAACGTGGAATAATTTCCTCCTTTTAGCCGCATGCGCACTAAGCGAGCCTATTCAAAATGGCGGCCAGCCACTTGCGCTTTGCTTGGCTACGGCCGAGGATACTAGTGGCTTCAATACTTCTTTTTTTAGCGGAGCTTCTAGGCGGCGCTTAAACTTGTGAATGAGCAGCCGGCGGAAACTGCTGCACCTAGAGCATGTGGCGCAACAGGCATTTCTTCATGAAAACTTGTGAATACAGCAAAGGAAAGCTGTGTGTAAGATTTTGCAATAAATGTTCAACTGTTAATAGTTTTACACAATGCTCTGCCTACATGAGTTCTAATTATTAGAAAAAATGGTGTACATTAGTCAGGTCACAAGTTGCTCATTTGTCTTTGTGATTTGCAATGTGCACTATTCGAACTATTCGATTCGAAATTATTCGACCAAATCACTATTCGCTTCGAATTCGCTTCGAACCTCAAAATCTATATTCGCCCATCCCTACTATTTTTATTTTGAAAGCACGACGTACATATAAAGCGACACTGCGTTGCTTGCCGAACTTAAAAACTTTGAGGGACAAGCACACATAGGCAATGCAAATGCCACAGTCCATTTTAATCTGAAGTCAAGGTGCCGCAAGTGCCTCGTTTAGTCATAGAATTTCCACCTGCCCGGTTTCGGACCGGCCCAACCGGTTTTTTTAAAACAGCGGTCCGGTTGCCAGTCCGTACTTAAAACCGGCCGTCATTGGCTTGTTTTTGGCCCTCTTGCCGTGATTATGTCCGTTTTGGTGTTTTATAAGCGTCAATTTAACAACTAAGACGATAAATATGTGTCGAGAAGCTGCACAAAGACACTCAAGCAGAGAAAATACGCGGGTGAGTGTGCTGCCTGAGATGAAGGAAAACCCAAGGGAGGAAAAAAACAACGGAATGCTGCCGCCATGGTCAGCAGTTGTGGTTACCTTTCAGTGAAGCACATACAGAAGCAATAACCAAGCTCTCAATCGCTTTCAGTACAAAGGTTATGTGGATTCCTCTCTAAGAAAACGCTACAATAAATGGCACTGCATGTCAAAAACATGGCGTCTTTTTTTCAACGCAAATTAAACATTCTATAGGCCTCCTGCGCTGGAGTTTTGGCGACATGCAGCGCCCCTAGCGGCCGACGCCTCTGGGTAGTACAAAAGCAGACGACCCTCGCCGCCCTCCATGTGTTTTCAATTACAAGCCAGAGTGAAAGTTGGTTGTGGCGCTTTGCGGCGTGTTTGAATGACTGCATACTGTATGAAATAGCCCTTAAAGTAGCTGCAGAGGCTAAACAAAATAATATCCGCTAAAAGAAGCCGATTTGTCGGCTTTCTTTTGAGCGAGCTGTCGCGGTGGTCGCGGCGTGGGACATGTCGCTAGGTCGGGTGGTTTAACCTGGTTTAACGGTGTGACGACAGTTACAGTTTTTTTTCTTCTTGCGTGCGGTCGACAAAGGAAAGTTCACGAGTAGCATAAACACGGAACGCTGCTCATCTTACATCCTGAGGTAACTGCAAAAGGTTGCTTCATCGGGAGCTTTAAGCGAACGCAAGAATTGCGCAGCCGACTCAGTTGACACTGCTGGCCTGGCACGGCCTTTGAAACGAGTGGAAATTTTGTTTCGTATTTTCGCAAACTAAATTATTCTTGCGTAACGTTTTACGACGCACGATTTATGTATACTAGCGAGTAAGTGGGGCAATAGCGCCAATTAAATAAACAAATTAAGCGCTATTAAAGGACGCAAAACACGCACCAAATCACACGCACAGCATAACACAACACAGCCGCATACACGGCGCGGGGACCCGAATATTTACATACGATCATCACTGACTGTGTTGCTTTTCTAGTGCAGGGGTCGTCAAATCTGAACGCCGACACGACAGTTTTGACTTCAAATGGAGTTAGACAGCGAGACAAGAACAGAGAATTGGCATCCTCCAGTTGAATTGCCCCCCCCCCCCATGTTCACACTTCGCCAGAATATTGTCAGATATTATTAGAAATTCGCTGAATTTTTTCTCTTTGCATTCAAAGCACCCTCCTCCTCCTCCTCTCCCCCCCCGCCGGACTCGCTGGGCTTTTAAAGCGCGATCATAGCCGATTGCGTAACTCTTCTTTTTTGATCGGCTGTTTTTGAGAAGTCTTTGTCACCTAGAGTATTAGTTTAAACCAGAAAATTTACTTAAAATTTCACTTCGTACGACCATCGAATCGGTGAACCTGCGAGTAGCAGACGCCGTCATGGTCCCGGCACTTTCGTCGGCGCTGTAAACGTGTTTAGCGCTGCAAAGCCTTTTCCCCTAATGCCAAGTTGATCGCTGAAATAGATCGGACGCGTCGGGGATGAGCTGGTGACCACGTCGCAAAATAATCGGGAGCTTCGAGCTCATTTTGCTTCTGTCAACACGGGATCCTATGGGACCCACGCAGATTTGTACTACCCGGAAGTACTGCCCGGAAGCCGCTTGCGCAGCGCCCCCTGGGCAGCGCAGGAGGCCTATACGCCTCGAGCGCGGCCTGTAGGGGCGCCACTCAAATCCCCCTAGCGGCCCGGCCCGTTTCGAAAGCATGCGCGGGAGTCCGCGTCCCGCTCCCCAGTGCCGCCGCTGCTTTTGCGGCACGTTCACGACTGAGATTTACCTGTTTGTGGGCCTATGAAATTCATGTTTGTGTGGAGCAGTCACTCTGTTCGCAAATGGGGTGTATTTACGAGAGTGTAAATGTTTCCGACGCGATCATAGTGTGGTATTTTCGGTCTGTATAAGCGCCATGTGTGTGTCACAGGCCAGCGTCGCGGAGCCCGCGTATGATAGAGCCGATTGTAGTTACACTGACCTGAATTTTCTAGCCGTGTCTCCGTAACCACCGGTTCCTCAGATGTTCATGCTGCGGCCATACACTACGATTTAAATCGGTTTTGTGCGCTTACATAATCAGCGGAGCACTCATACCTGACAGCACACCAGTTACGTTTGCCAATATTATACCTCAGATATTGATCACCACCATTTACAAGCCAGTCCGTGTTAATTTCGGGAATGTTCAACAAACGTACGATGGACAATGCATAATTATACTCCGGGATCAGCACACGACAGAGTCGTCTTGTCGTGAGGTGCGCGCCCGCAGACCTTCATTTGCTACATATATCCTCTGCGAGCAGCGCGCAGACGGGCTTACAATATAATCCGCATCCGCGACTAAATGCTTCTTCGAAATATCGTCATATGGCACAGGGAGCCTGCAGAATAAACCAGAAACTGAAATCAGAGGGCCTTATCACATACCACACTCTTCCAACGACACCTTTCATCGCTTATTGAACAGCCTACCCTGTATACTTCCAAAAATGCGTCCGCCGTACGACCAGCTCTTCGTTGAAGTGGCAAAACAAAAGGAAAGTGAACGCGAGATTTATGTGTGGGATTACTGAAACGTTCATTGCTTGATTCCGCTCGGCATTTGTACACGGCGTAACCCCCCCCCCCCCCCCCCCACCGATTTCTCGCGAAATAGCAGTGCATTTCGCGTATAGTTGGTCTAGTGAAACCTACCTGGCTTAAGTTTAGACCAACGTCTTTAGCATGCCAGAAGCTGCACTGTTTTTTTTTTTCGTTGTAGCTATTATGTTTCTAAATTCCGCATTGGCACAGCATTTATTTTTCTGCGGTTTCATTTCCTTGGTTCTTGCTATATGGCGTGTGTGGGCACATATTTAACGACGCACAGGCTTGGAATATACTTTACATTTTCGCATGGTTTACATTCTTATAAAGGCATAAGTTATTGTCCGGGATTGGGTAATCACATCCCGGAAACATATTTTTCTGCGACGTATATATTCGAAACGAAGCCGCATTCGTTGTCCACGCTGCAAAATGAAGCAAACCTCTCATTGTGCCAGTATCAAGTCTAAACGAGGCGTCAGTAGAATTCATTTGTGCCTGATGTTTTGGAGGTGACATGGGTGATATGTTGCTACCGTCGCCGACGCCCGAAAGAGCGGCGAGGAAGCGCGCAGAACCGCGTCCGCGGGTAGCTCTTGCGGGCGATCGCGTACTCTACGAAGACGCAGCTGCTTTTTAAGTGACTTAAACGTACTATTTGCCTATAGACGTCACCATAACAAGTTTTTTTAGGGCGCTGAAAGGCGAAAAGAAGCGAAACAGAACCAAAACACTGCACGAGCCCCTATCAGCCACGCAGCGCAAATCCCGTCAACGCCGCGGTGAAGCGGCGGCAGGCGGCGCAGCGATCGCGAAGCTCGAGGCGTATACACCATGCCCCCCCCCCCCCCCCCCAAAGGGCCGAGTTTTTTTTGGGGGAAAGGTGGCAACCCTATTTAGTCAACCTTCACAAAAACTGGTTGCTCCCCCCCCCCCCCCCATCGTATGAATGGGTTCATCTGGACGCAGAATATAAAATACATGGCATGCAGGGTAGAAGCCGATTCTAGAGATTACCAGAGTGCGACATCAGCACCTAGCCTGCAACTGAGCATGGTCACCCAGTGCTTGCACTGTGCTGCTGGTTACATGATTACGTGGATGACTAGGTACCTTGAAGTGAGTCTACGAGCAATCGAAGTGCATTAAAGAAAACTTGAGTGGATAGCTAAGTGACTTTAGGTGAATCAAAGGGATACTGATGTCTAAGCATTTAAAGGGGATGGCTTGGCCAATTAACATGGCTAATAAGCTCACAAATCCAGAAAAATGTGGATGATGAAACAAATTTGTGTGGACACAAATATAAAGCTCACCAGTGAAACGCAAGAAAGATATGTTGACGGTGAATGTAAATTAGCGCCTCTAAGGGCACATGTACAAATGCACCACTGTGTCCCGACAGATGTGCGATGCGTAGGGAGTAATTGCATGTTGTGCCTGTCTTTAATGACCCAAGAGACCCTGTGAACTTTTATGGATTGAAACTGCCTTCGGTTTTTCATTAAGCTGCAGCTCTGCTGGTATGTGCCAGCATGGGAAACTTTTTCTCCCACAAATATTAAGTGCACCGTACTGACAGCAGACCTTGCAGAGGGCCAAAATAAACCATTAGAATAATCGGCGACCTGTCCTACAGAAACACTTTTTCTCACCCAGAAGAGCAATAGAAGCACATCTAACACATTTACCAGTAGTATGCAGAATGTGAGCAACTCCCACTAGCGACAATCAACTTTTTATTAAGACATGCTTTCAACATCAAACAGTTCGAACCATGTCCCGCACTTGCACCATTCTTGGTCGCATACCAACTTAGCACGATAAGTCGTTCCACAGGCTTTTTTGCACCCCATGGCCTCTGCAGCCAGAAATCAAACCCACCACCACCTTCTAGCCGAGCTTCCTGTTCAGAAGCATGCCTTACCACCCAGTGGGTGAATTTGTGCTTAAAAAGCTTAGTTCCGAACACTAAAACACTATTTTTGACCGGAGCACCCCCGGTACCCCAAGCCAACCACCATAAAAGGTATCTATAGTGGGCAAAAGTGGGGCAGCAGCCAGTAGCAGCAAGTCTGTTTTTAACATGCAGCAAACTTGCACCTTGGCAAGAATTCAAGCCTCAAACCTGCTTCACAGGTCGGAAGTCACATGCCTGAAGCAGCCAAAGCATTAACTATACACACTGGCTTCTAATGCTGGCGTTATAATCCCAAAAATATTTTTTGCCCTTCTGCATTGCTGGCATTTAGTTTTCGCTAATAGTAGTTTACCCTCTGAAGCGCAGTCATTTTAATACTGGCACTACCTTGCACTCGTGTGCCTGATTCAAAGTGCCTGCAGGTCCATCCAACCCAGCGTCACATTTTCATGCACTCCCATTTCAGAGGTAATATTACAGTTGAACAATTCCACTACCCAAAAGTCTGTTCAACAAAGATTTCGGATAACCTCAAGCGTTCGTCCAGCCACACAACCTACAGCGCTTACTACCCCTCACAAGTAGCTCAAATACCCGATTAATTTGAGCATTTTTATGGTCTGGCACTCCAACTTCACCAAGCACTTCCCTTACAGTATTCTGAAACCATCCATAGTAACTGTACTTAAGAGGGGCACTGCTCTTAAAAACAACTTCCTTTAACTTTTATTCTGAAACCATCCATAGTAACTGTACTTAAGAGGGGACACTGCTCTTAAAAACAACTTCCTTTAACCTTTAAGTAAACGCTGCGAAACTTGTCAGACTTGCTGCTTTTTCTCCCTTTATTTGAAATATGCCATTATTTTTGAGTCAGTCAATTAGTTCCAAAGATAATTAGAGATAGTCATTTTGGGAGAAAGAAGACCAAACACTGCTGGTCATAAAACAAATCTTTGAATTTTCCAATACTATGAACCCTGGTGAATGCCGTAAGAGAATCTTTTTTTTTTTATGCATCGCTTGGAACTAATTTTACGGCTCGTTAAACTTCGGTGGCACCAGTGGCAAGGAACCATTTTGAATGCCCATTTCAGACACCAAAGTTTAATGAGCTGTAAAATTAGTTCCAAGCAATGCATAAAAAAAAGATTCTCTTACGGCATTCACCAGGGTTCATAGTATTGAATAATATAAAGATTAGTTTTATGACCAACACTGTTTTGTCTATTATTTGACCACAAATGACTAATTATCTTCAGAACTAATTACTGACTCAAAAAATAATGGCATATTTGAAATATGGGGATAAAAAGCAGCAAGACAGTTTCACAGCGTTCCCTTAAAAATTAAAGAAGTTTTTTTAACAGCAGTGTTGCCTCTTAATTAAGCATTGGCATTTTAGCTCCCCTATTTCACACATTCCACACACACACAACACGCTACTGCAAACAAGAATGCTCACACTAAAATACTGCACTTAAATATGACTTTATTCACAGCAAAATCAGAACAGCATGGACGTATGTGAAGACCCAGAAACCTTTCCCGAGTCACGCAGCGTACAAACAGTAAAAATACATGGTCAGTGCCAGGTCCCTGATGCTTTGCAAAGGCACCCCGTGGCTTGTGCAACCGGACGCACGCCTCACTTGTACAGGGTCTGAAAGGGGCGCACATACATACCAGTCAGCACAGGCCATTCATCAGCAAAGCATTACATAACAGCAAGCAGAAAATTCTACCAATATAGCTTCTGTGTCCTCCAGTTTCAGTAGGTACAGTTTCTGAGGACGGCTGGAAGGTGAAAATTATAGGTGTAACATTAAGGGACGAGAACAGAGCGGAGTGGGTCGGGGAACAAACACGTGTTTAGGACATAGTAGTACAAATTAAGAGGAAGAAATGGGCGTAGGCAGGGCATGTAATGCGAGGGCAACATAGCCATCAGTCATTAAGGGTAACTGAGCGAGATCTCTAGAGAAGGCAAGCATGGCAGGGGGCGGCAGAAAGGAAGTAGGTGGGCAGATGAGCTCAAAACAGTTTGCGGGGATAAATTGGTCGCAGTTAGCACGGGACCGGGATAATTGGAGATCCATGGGATATGTCTTTGCCCTGTAGTGGGCGTAGACAGGCTGGTGATGATAATAGTTTGTGCCAAAAGCTTGCGTTGTTTTCAAAGCAGGTCCTCTGAGGCAGCTTCATGCTAGTATTATACTACAGGGAGATCCGAGTGCTAGTGTCGATGCAAGCCGTTCCTCAACGAGCAATGCATCGTACAGTGGAAAAGTGTCCCATTTTTACTTGACATGGCTTATGAACAAGCTCAAAAGTTGTCTGCGACGGCAGAAACTAAAATATCGTTTAACCACCATTAAAAGTTGTTTTATCAAAAAAAGGCATCGCTTTGAAAAGAGTAGTCAGAAATTGTTTTTAAAACATTCATGCATGGGGAATGAGGAAAAAACGGCTTATTGGTTTTGTCGTGATGAATGAAAAAAAGCCACATGGCGAGCCAAGCCAAGCACGAATGGGACCCTGTCACCTGTTGTGGTGGCATGGCCCACAGTGGAACGGCACTCGAACAAGTTTTCCTCCTAGTACACACATTAATGCGTAGTGTTAAGGACCCCATGTCACAGAAAAGCCAGCATGTAGTGTCATCGACGGCACTGACCGAGTGAAAAATCTCGTAGCGCCACCTAGCGGCACCACTGCAAACCACGAGATCGCAAGGCGCTACCAGTACATGGCATGCGAGCAAAAGCGGAAAGTTTTCATTGCTTGCAGGAACAACTAAGGGCATAACGAACGAATGACAATGTGATACACGGGGGGCCTGATGACGCTACTGCATTGCATGCTTAAACGTCCTCCAGTTTTCTTTTAACAGCAGAGCTATTTTTAAGCTTTTAGGTCCACCGTCCAGGGTTACTAGAAAAAAAAAATACAGAGTGCATGTAAGCGTACACCTCATCAAGAGCACCCAACATCGGCCAGGCTTGTGCCACGTGTGGAGCATGCAAAAAAAAAAAAAAGTTTGAAGCCCTTGCGAGCATGCGCCTTTGTGAGAAGCACACGGCATCATCCAGGCTAAGGCAGTCTAGCAATGCGCACACAGCATCAGTATCATGCCCTTCCTCTGTTGGCTGCACCCATTCTCCCACACAGACCTGCTTGACGAACCGGGGCAGGGCCAGGGCGGCCTGATGCACCTCGGGCGAGTAGTAGCGCACTTTCATGCTCCGCAGCTGCTCCTCGCTGAACTTGTGCACCGGGTTGCGGAAGTCCGTGTCCTGCACACAGGGGTGAGGAGAGCGGACATGCGCGCAGCTTCGAGTCACAGACGTCGCCAGTCAGTGACTAGGAAATTTTTTGCAGGGGGAGGCCACCGCCATTTCATAAGCGTCCTGAATTTGGAGAAATTATTTCGTCAACAAATTCACGTACCTAAACTCTGTTGGGTTGTTACACTCATATGGCCAAATAGTATTTTCTTTATTTCGTTATTTCTGGCAAAAACAAAACTCTGAAATTTAGAGCTGAAAATTAGAAACAATAGAAACACCCCTCAAGGCACTAAGTCTGCTTACATGCTTTTAGGACGTAAGCATAACAACTTCCCCCCTTGGGATGCTTATCAAAGACCGCATGTTTGCGCCACTTTCATTTCTTTGCCTTTTGGCGGGAACTGCTTCAGCAGGCACACTGGCGACACTCCATGCCACGGCTTCCCAACATCAGAGCTCCCAGTGGCTGGCGTGTGCCTGTTTTACTCGCACGATGTCACGCTGACACACTCAGCTCACACTCTGGAGAGGCAGGTTTAATGTCCGTATGAACTCAAATGTGTCATTTACTCTTCACAGCAATGGCCATTTCTTGGACTGTACCAAGACAACAAGTGCGAGTTTTTTTGCAAAGTAAGGCAATTAAGACTTTCGTCTTAAAATTACAGTGCATGTGGTTTATGCAGCAGAAAACACAGTTTGGCAAGCTGTGCACAAGGGGCAGATCGATGTGGTTTCTAGATTTTGTACCAAACCGAAAAATAACGTTGGACGTGACAGACACTTCTTCAAGCAGTCTTTTCGAGATTCAACTGTTTCCTTTAACCACACACATCGCAATGGCAATATAAGGCATCATTCACAAAGCTGTTTTTCACCCCTTCATGTCACCATCATGTCACTGTCTTCCGTCATGGGCGACAGTGCCTCAAGCGCTCGCCGACGACGGTGCGATGGTGACAAGAAGCCAAGCTGTACGTTTCTGTGCCGTCAACGCAACGAGACCACAACCCGCGGTAAAGCAGCCAATCAGAAAACTTAAATTTTTATGGCTAAATTTAGCGAAAGGTGAGCACACGCAAAAATCTAAGCGATTATTTAGTTTTGCATTACAGCAGTTATAGTCGCCTTGTATCGTATACAGTTAAACCTCGATGTAACGAACTTCAATGTAACGAAACCCTCGATGTAACGAAACACGGAATTTTTTGTAACTTCAAGTGTATGCACACCATGTATTTTCACCCTCTGTGTAACGAAGTCCCGTTTGCCGGAATTTCAATGTAACGAAGTTTCATGGAGAACGAGGCACGATATTTAAGTTGTAGAAGTAGATTTTGGGAGACGCAAGCGCCGAAATGGGGTCCCAATAAAACGCGAACGGCGACACGGGTCGCCCAATGCCGCGGATGCAGCCAGCCACGGAGTCTTTGATTAAGTCCCTTGCCTACAAACTGCGTGGCGTGCATACACGGCTGGCGCACTGTTTCTGTCGGAGCTTAATCGTCTACGGCTTAATCGGCATCAGCGTGAACCGCACGCAGCGTTTTCTCCCTGCAAAAACGCAAAACGCGCCCCGCAAGCCACAGGCGCGCTGACGCAGCCGCGGAGACCACCTGCGCGATGCGGGTAGTTCCAGCGACCGCTTCTAACCTCTCGCTGAAACGCAACTCGAGGGGCATATGAGAGGGGCGCGCGAGAAAAAAAGCGGATAACGTGGGCGAAATTTTCATCGTAAAACGTGACACGCGCCGCTTACGAAAGCGCCCATCAAATATCCTCCGCGGTGGTAAGCCTAAGCCACCGGCGTTGCCGCCGCCGCCGCCGCCGCAAGCCGCCGCTTTGCACTTTGTTCGAGTTCGCTCATGCTTGTTGGGTTTCGTCGTCCCAGCAAGCATTTGTGAATCTTTATAAGCCTTGCACGCGGGTTATTTTTATTTTTTTTTTTTCACACCGGCGTCCGCGATTGCGTGCCGGCAGCGGGAAGTGACTCGCGCTGCGCCACGCGGCCACGCTGCGCGCAGCAGTGGGAGGAGCCTGACCAGTTTCGCCAATGGGGAGGCGCGCACCCTATGGCAGGAGTAGAGTGAACTAGAATATTGGAAGAGTGGCAAAAGCAAGGGCATTTTCAATGGGAGGCAGTGAGGCCGAAAAACTGGAAATCCGCAAGGGGCGCTGCCATCGATTACTAGAGGGTAAATAGTGTAGTGGATACAGTCACCGCCTGCCACTCGTTGTCCCTGGGTTCGAATCCTGGCGTGTGCCATTTTTTTTTCTTTTTTCAAACCCAGGAACACGAATAAAAGCAAATGCTCTGTGCTAAACACCGACTGATTTAATGCTTGTGTTGATTATTGGCAGCGAAAAAATGTGCAGAAATTCACAGAATTGTCTATTAATGCCTAGCGTTCTTGTGCTACTTGTGTTGAGTGTGAGTTCTTTGTAGCCAAATACGAGTATGAGTAGGGAAAGCCATTGGTTTATTTCACTATTTTTAAGTTTTGTTTGTTTCTTTTCTCGATTAATGCAAATTTTAGTAGTATAGTGATGAAGCGTCTTATAGCTGGCTGATAATACCTTTACCCGAAGGTGCAAGGCGTACTGCAGATTTGGAGCGTTTACGCTATTTTTTATGAGCATTTCTGACGTTCCTTTGCGGGCTTTTTAGTTTATTATTCGGTTGTGGGAGGAAATGTATAAGATGCATATTTTTGATTTTGTGAGATAATGTTTGTGAAAATTTTGTTTTTATTTTTTTAGCTTTTGTTTTTTGAAATGCTATCCGACAAATTATCCCCATTTACGCTATTGTAACAATGAAAGCTGTTTTTTTTCGACAAATCTGTATTTTGGTGGAAATGCAGGGGGTTACTTGGTCCTGACTGCGGAGGTACTCAGCAAAGAATGCTATTACATTTTGGGCATTGAGAGTCGCATAGTCTTGCTCTCGGCCAAGTGGTTTAGTGGGGCGTAAGCAGATACGACGGTTGTACGCTTTCCCCAATTGCCATTGCCTCTATTCCCCTACCAATGGCGCCTACTTGTAAGAGATATGGAGTATTTGACTGAACTTTTCCCAAGCAGCTTTCGCTTCTCAAAGTTGCGCTCGGAAGAAAATTCATCCTCAAGACCTCCTATGACAAGCTCTCATTCGGGCTAGCCTACATTTTCTGTGGCATTCCCAATCTGCCTTCCTTCTCGCGTTGAAACAAAAATGAAGTGGAGGGAAAGGAACACTGGGCCGCGCAGCCTTTTTCGCGGCAATGGTGGCTCAGGGCACACGCACGTTCAGGCTTGTGGTCTCTACCTCACAATATGCACCACCCTAGCATTGCATAAGGCATGCACTCATGCACATTGCGAGGAGCCACCGCGGGTTCGAGCTATTTGAGAACGCTCACGGAACTGAGACGCCGTCGCGACAGCTCAACACCGCCTCTGTTGGGCAGGTGGAGTAGGGGGCGACGAAGGAAAAGCCCAGTGTAGTACATCAGAAGGCGTTTATTCGCGCCAACCCCTTCAGTTACATTTCAACATCCCCGTGGGTGAAAAGGGGCGATGGGCGATCTGGCGCCACGCGCAAGTGTGCGCGTCCTCGGCGCGCTGAACCGGTGGGCTCAGCAATAAGGGCAAAATCTGGGGTGCTGGCCGATGGGCTCGCAATAGAAAGACACTGTCCTTTCGTTCCCAGGCGCGTACCGCACGGCGCGATCGTCGAGTGTCAGGTACGGCTAATATGTGAGTGAACGGACTGAGGATCAACCGAAGGCACGGGCCGGCAGCCGGAAGGGCTAGCGGGCTTAGAGCCGGCGCAAAAGAGCTGCGACCGGGCGGTGAGGAAATAGTTACGCACCTTCGGCTGTCCTCCTGAGCGTCTCCCCGAACGGACCCCCGCGCAGGGCGCGCGTTCGCGTCCTGGCGAGGGTGGTGTTCGGGCATCGTTCAAACGGGCCAATGAGGTGAGGTTAGCTCCAACACCAGGGCGGAGCCCCCGCTGCGTGACAGTGTTTTATCGCCGCAACGGTTGCAGGAGTTTTAGAAGACGGCTCGGCTCTACACAGCGGCGCCGAGACGAGCCGGCAACTCGAAGGAGACGAAGGAGAAAGGGGGAAAAGAGCCGCGCAATGCCTCGGGGCAAGGATCCCCACAGGCCTTTGAGCTCTTGTGACATCCCATAGCAGGAACGAGCATTTTTTTCACAAAGCATGATGAGCTCTACCTAATGGAGGAATAGTTTTGCAGGGGCGACGGGTCACTCTGTTTCCCGAAATTTTTGGTTTTCTCGGGGGTGGATGGAAGAATGGCACGCCCATCCTTATGACGACCGAGGCTTATTTTTTTAAAATCGATGCAACAAAAGAGAGCTTACACTCCTACTTCCACCACAATTTGATCCGTCATCGTACAAAACGTTCTTGTTAGCGGCGCCAAGATATCTGCGCGAAGGAGCGCCAATGAACGAATCCGTGTTAAGAAAACATGACTTGAAACGCACATCGACGGCAGAGCGAAGTTTTTATCTAAGGTTTAAATTGATTTCACTTATAGTTTCGTGTTTTAATTCTGTCCAACATTATTTTTTATTTTCTGAATAATCTTTAACCGCCCCAAGTTCTCTAAGGTTGCTTCGCGATCTCCTTCCACCTTCCGGATACTACACGTTACACCGCTGCTTGTTTCCTTATGCCATTGCCGGGTTCAAGCACGTGTTTCAGGAAGCTTCGCGCTTCAACGCATTTGGAGCCTCTGAAATAGGCGCACAGCCATGAACTTCTCGCTTTTTTGACGCCTCGCGCATTAAAAACGTGCACATAAAGTTGGCTTTGCCGCATGGCGTCTTGATGTGAGGGCATCGAGAGAGGGAGAGGGAAAACAGGAAGAGGAGGGGGGGGGGGGGACGGAAATTCATAGGGCCGCCGCGACATGCAGTGCCCGCGACGAAGGGCATCGAAAAATGTATGAAATCGTAACGTAATACAGCTACGCTATGAAAAAGGACATATTATCCTGACCTTAAGTTTAGGCATCTTGTTCGTGCGCCCCATGCATATGCAAAAAAAAAAACAAGTTGTCCCACACCGAGATTCGAACCCATGAATGCTGATTGGAAGGCGGACACTCTATCCACTACACTACGCCCCGTCCAGTACTCCGCAGCAGCGCCCCTAGCGGATTTCCATATTTCTGGCTTCAATTTCCCTGTGCCGCTTTTGCCACTATTACAATATTCTAGTTCACTGTAGCAGGAGCTTCGAAGCGCTCGGGGATGCCGGCTGGCTAGACGATAAGGCCGCCGCGAAGGATATTTGATGGGCGCTCTCGTAGGCGGCGCGTATGACGTTTTACAGTGAAAATTTCGCCCACGTTATCCGCTTTTTTTCTCGTATACCCCTCTCGTTTGCCCCTCGAGTTGCGTTTCAGCGAGCGGTTAGAATCGGTCGCTGGAGCTACCCGCATCGCGCGGGTGGTCTCCGCGGCTGCGTCAGCGCGCCTGTGGCTTCCGGGGCGCGTTTTTTCGGGAAGAAAACGCTCCATGCGGATCACGCTGATGCCCGCGTAGACGATTAAGCACCGATAGAAACAGAAACAGTGCGCCGGCCGTGTATGCGCGCCACGTTTTCTTTTTCAGGAAAAGCAGTCA
>NW_027526218.1:0-40013 GCF_048455015.1 Haemaphysalis longicornis | reverse complement strand
CCTTTTGAAATGACTGACCAACTAGCCCCAGCAAGCCAGCCTTGTGAACCTCACTTGAGTCACTGCCAGGAATAAGTAGTACAGTAAACCATGGGGGCTGGTGCATCGTCCCAGTTGCCCACTTCTGGTTACTCCGGTTCCGCGGAAGATTGCCACAAGCCAAGCGATTGGGTGCCCTTCTTCACTCACTGCTCTCTGCTTTTCCACAGCAATTGAAGCATTCTAGCAACTTGCCCAGAAAAAAGTTGCCATGGTTTATTTACAATGCTTCTTGTCCTCTCGGAAATCAGATCGCACTGACACACTGTCACAAGTGACAGTGTCTTGAACATGCTGAGGGTCTTCACTTCAGCGTGGATGAAACATCACTGTCCGCCCTTTCCCATCTGTCCACTTTTCAGCATTGGTAAGGCTATGTGGCACCCAATGGCAAGAGAGTTTGCTCATGTGAAAGCAGCCATAAAGAATGTATCCTCATGGGACCTCCACCTATCCTTGGACTACTTGGAACATGGTCCCAGGCTCAATTTTCCAACATATTTTATGGGACCTTCAGTGCGAAAGCAGTCCTTTAAACTTCGCCAGGCTCCCTCACCTCTGTGCCCTACCTGTACAGTTTGCGAGGACTTGAAACCAGGGCCGTACCCAGAGGGGGGGTTTGGGGGTTCAAACCCCTCCCGAAATCTTTCCCAGGCAGCATGTAAACAATACTTACTGTTGCTTTCAGCAAAACTACCCCATGCCCAAAATTCATAACCCCCCCCGAAAAAATTTTCTGGGTACGGCCCTGCTTGAAACACATTCTCTGCACATGTCCTCGCTACAAACTTGGGTGTACCACGGCTAAGCTTTCTCTGGGCCTGACCGTGTTCGCCCAGATCTCTCTCTTCGAGGCACCTGCTTGGGCCCTGGCGCACAACCGGCATGGCAAGTCGCACAACAAAAGCGCTCTTAAAGTTCCTCCGAAGCACTGGACTTGAGTGAGCTATGAACTCTCACACAAATGACTATATTGCGTGATCGTGCGTGTGCTTTTTGTGTTCGTCTGTGTGTTTGTGTATTCATGTGTAGGTAAGAGTTCTTTTCATATATTTTCATCACACCTTCACCCCCATTTGGTGTAGCAAGTCGGGCACGCAGCCTGGCTGACCTAACCTTTTTCATTAAAGATGCTTTTCTCTCTCTCTCTCAGACTGGCCATGGACTATCTTGGACTCGTAAATCGAGGATGGCGAGAATGTTAAGAGAAGTCTCAGTGTCTTCATAGATTAACCAAGGGTCCCCTTTTGTGACATCCACAGCAGCAACATTTTCTGCAGTCAGTGATCAGCCACTGTGCAGCTCATCTGAGGAGGCACAGCACACTTCCAATTCCCTGAACGAGCAGAAAGCAGATGCCCACAGAACTAGGTGTACTGCCCCCAAAAGCACATTAAAGAAAAAGCAGCATCATCCTCTAAAAAGGTAAGCCACAATCCAGGCATGGCCCACTTGGCTTACCCAAGCTTAACACTGACACTAGGTGGATCTGCACAAGTCGGTGATGAAACCCCCATACTGCAACAAGGTAAGGTTGCCATGGTGAACATTTGTGTCGGGTAATTTCAGAAGTGGGTTTGATTAAGACATTCTGATGGCCAGTTTGTCCCCAACAGTAAACACGGTCTTTTCCGAGCTTCATGCATTTCATTAAAACAAAAAAACAAAAATATTTCAGAAATGGAGCACTTCATTAAAAAAAGATTTTTGGGAAATAGATCAGACGCTGCCCGCATGGCTAAAAACATATATTTAACATATGCGTACATGTTGAAAGAAAACATTTGGTGAAACATGCTACAGAAACCTTCTGGCAGACAACTTGTGCGTGTGATGAAGCGGTGAAAATGCGTTTAAGTCACTGATGGTCAGGCTGGTGAGTTGGAGCCCTCGAAGTTGCCCCCGTCGATATCTGAAATGGAACAAAAAGAGGAACAAGTTTTATCATGCGTTTCTCTTGGCCCAAACGACTCGCCAGAAATTTGTGCAACATCCTTCGGAAGTGACTGGAACAAGGGTTCGTTAAGTAAATGTTTCCAAAAAAAAAAAAAAAAAAACTGTGCAGTAATTTTTTAATGCTAACCTGGAGGAAATTACTTAAATTCATAAACCCATTTTCCAATTACTTCATAGATCCCCCAGTGGATTACTAGGCTTATTTCTCTCTCTCTCTCTCTCTCTCTCTCTCTCTCTCTCTCTCTCTCTCTCTCTCTCTCTCTCTCTCTCTCTCTCTCTCTCTCTCTCTCTCTCTCTCTCTCTCTCTCTCTCTCTCTCTCTCTCTCTCTCTCTCTCTCTCTCTCTCTCTCTCTCTCCCTTTATCAGCTTCACTGCTCCAGCTTGGAACATGCGCAGCTATATCAAAACATCTGACACTGCCCTGTTCCTAGAAGTGTGCAAGTTTGTGTGATGCCGCAAAAGGTAAGTACAGCTACTCGTGGGACCAAGACATGAGTAACTGCTGAACCCGTGCTGCATTTCACAAATCCCAGATTATCCAGTGCAATCAATTTGACTAAGAACATCTTTGGTTGTTCTAGTCTCTTTTCAGGACCCGCTAGTTTTGCGCACACTGCCACTTCACTGTAGCACACAGATGTTGTTGTTGATAAACTTTATTGATACAAAAAGACCCCCAAAGTCTGAGGTTCTGAAAGAAAAAAAAATTATCTATGCAGATGGGACGACCTGACGAATGTAAACCACCAAAGCTTGCCGCCAGGCCACTGGGTCCGTTCCCTCTGACGGCACGAATCAGTCGTCTTGGAGAGAAGAGGGAAGAGGTGAAAGGGATTTAAGATTAGTGGAACGTGATGGCTGTGATCCAGAACAATCCCAAAGAACGTGCGGCGCATTGGGAAATCCAGAACACTTAGAGCACCATGCAGGGCTGCGATGGCCTTCTAATCGATGCAGTTTATGCGGGGTTGGAAGGCTGCCCATCTGCGCTTGCTGGATAAGACAGGCACCTGCCCGGGGTAACAGGTGAGGGGGAGAAGGTAGAGTCTGCCTATTCCTAAATAACTCTTGCAGAGTCTGGCGTCGAAGTAGACGGGTGAGTCGCGCCTGCGTAACTGCTAGAAGAGAATGCAACGTCATAAACAGGCTGGCGCACTTCAAGCCCTGATACCACGAATGGCTTCACTTGCAGTCGAGCTGTTACTTTCACTTCTGCATCAACCCGCTTGCACACGACTGCCGTTTTTGAACCAGTGGCCTTGGAGAATCATTGCAGTAGTGATGGGGGGCTGTCTTTGTCTGCACTATTCCATTAGATCACGTGACGGACAAAAATACATCAACTATGGACACATTGACGGGGAAATTAGGACCACATGAGTACACGTACTGGGTTCAACCATTCATGATCTAAGTCAGATGAAAAAGGTGCACATAAAAATGACACTGATAAAAAGGCTGTACAAGTAATATGCCTGTTGCCCTCTTCTTGCCAGAGGTTTAGTTTTTTTTTTTTTTTTTACTATCATGCGAGTACACTGATGTGCATTCAAGAAGCTTGTGTGCCACACATTCTTTTTGCTGCTTATTATGGCTGGTATTCCTGTCAGCATGCTTGTTGAATGGTAGCAGCTGTTGGGGACGATAAAGCTGCTACAGAGAGTGTTACAACTGATCCCGTCGCTGGGCTTCGTCTCATCACTCCTCGGCTGTGCGGCGAAGCCACTACGTGCACCTTTCGAGCAAGCTCCACAGTGTCGGTGACTCATACTTTCACGTCTCGACTAAGCCCGGGTCAGATGCTTCGCTTTCGGCGCGTTTCAAACTTCGACGGTTGCCGGCCCGGCGAGGCATGTCTCAGCGCGCTTCAAGGACACAGAGGCCCCGCGATCGCAGCAGAGTCCTCCTCTCTCCCCTCTCTCAGAATCAACGTGCGCCGATGCTACCGATTGCTCACGAACAATGGAAAGAGTGTTGTATGTGTCTGTGACGTTCATAGCGTGTGCACAAATCTAGAGGGAACGCTGTTTTGACCGTTGCACTTTTTGGTATAAATGCGAGCCGCCCAAGCGCTGTAGATCATTCCTGTTTGAGCAGTGAATCATTGCGGTCACTCTCCTAGAGTCCTGTACTGTTACCTCGCCCGTCGGGGCATTGTTCTTCGGCTTCGGCTCGCCTCTCGCTATGAAGTAAACAGTTACGTTAGCCTACGGCTTCTGGACTTCTTCACGGCTGCAACAGCGGGTGGCCGCTCTTCACACCACGCCACCACACGCATGTCGGAGGCAACGGAGCTCCGACATACCGGGTCGGCCCACCCGGTCGCAACAAGAGCTGAAACCCTAGCCATCTAGCCACGGTTAGAAACAACATCCCAAAGTCTACTAAGAGTTCTTGGCATCAGGTAAATGTGGCAGTGGGTTCAATCCGACACGGCGAACACAGGCTTCAAGGGGTTGGATGAATAAAAGGCTTTAGTAGCCAAGAAGTACAAGTAATTAAACAGCCAGCTGAACATAAAAGCTAAAGTAGTTGCCATACCTGCAGTTGCTGCAGTTGCAGCTGCAGTTGCCATTGACTTCATGACCTGCAGCTAGCCCACTCAGGAAGGTTGCTAAGTCACACAAGGGCCGCAAGCAAGGTAGGCCTAGGAGAAGCCTTGCCTCGACAATCTCGGGAGCTGTTGGCCCCAACAATCGTCGCAGCGGCATGGACCATCATCAAGCAATGTCCCCGGTCAATCCAATGTGCCGTCCAACCCTTAAGCTAGGCGGGAGAGACTGCTCATGGAAAGTGCCACACACCGCTTGCACAATAAAGTCAAGGGAGCAGGGCTGTGCAGCAGCACTTGCCGCGGGTGTGGCAATAGGGGAAGGGGGTTCATTAGGACTAGTGACCTGTATAACTCCTGTCCATGTTTTTTATTTTCACCTCTTTCATTGCATTAGATCACCCCATCATTTGCATTACTGAACACTGATGGATGCTTTTTAAAGTAAACGCTCACAAGGTTAGCTTTGATGGAAAGCATTTCACAGCTGCGACCTGGGCACACAGAAAAAGTGAGCTCCACCCTGGTGGCCCTCCGCACTGCAACAAAATGCCGGTCCACCAACCTTTGAGCTTGGAAAGCTTGGAGGTCCTTGGTGATTTGGCATCCTGGCTGTAAGCCCCTTGCGATTTGCTGGGCTTCTGGCGTGGCTTGCGTGGCTGCTGGCTCTTGTCCTTCACCTTGGAGCTGAGCAGGGGGTGCAGCTCTGAAACAGGGAATCGTCTTGATAAGGTCGAACAGGGCCTGCCACCAACACACTGGCAGATCCAAAAGAGCGGAGGGGAGGGAGAGTGGAATGCCCTGTAGCACCCCCCCCCCCTCCCCTCCACCCTCCTGCCCAAAATAGGTCAATCTTGGTGCAGCGTAGCACTGATGACACCAGAGAGATAGATATTTTTGATGCAAACAGTGTCGTGCCCGAAACAGCAATGATACCCGTCTCCTGTGCCATAGACAATAAGAATCTGCCATCTGCAGCAGGAACTAGAAAGATTAACATATAAACTGCTACAATCATGTAGCCATGGTATGTACTCCGTAAAATGAGCCAAATCCTTTCCTGAAGAAATTTGCAAAAATAAATTGATGCAACAGGTATCAGCTGCTATCATCATCATCAAGCAGTGACAGGTACTTCTTCCTACAGTGATTATGCAAGGCTGTGAAGTGGCTGATCAACAAGACAAAATTCTTCATGCATTGCATAAAAAAAAATTAGAACTCAAGGGGTCAAATACTATTTCAAGGGAGTTGGTAAAAACATGGAATATGGTAAATATCTGCTATCATTATCAACTATCTGTGGCACTATCAGTATTATTTTGCAAGGCTGGGAAAGGGGCTAATCAACACGATGAAACTTTTCATGCATTTCATAAGTAATGATTGCTATTGTGAATTGTAAGCACTGTAAACTAATCTTTTGAAAAAAATTGATAAGAACAAAGAAGGTGATAGGTATCAATTGCCATCCTCATCTCCCACCAGTAACATGCACTCAAGATGATTATGCAAGGCTGAGAAAGAGGCTAATTCTTCATATGGCATAAAAAATAATTTTACTATACAGGGTCAAATTCTTTTCCCAAAAAATTGGTAACAACATGGAATATGACTGGTGTCAACTGGTGCAATCATCATCACCATCTCGTATCTTAACAGTGGCACGTACTTTCTAGAACAATTGGGCCAGGCTGGGAAAACAGCTACCCAACAACAGGTAATCCTTCCTGTCTTCGTTAAGTAATAGTAATATGTTAGAATCCATGGTCAAATCCTTTTCCAGAGAGATGTTTGAGAACATGAAATATGACAGCAGGCAACAGGTGTATTTACAGACAGGGATCACGAACCCATGCTTTGCAGCGGAAGGATTATCATGGTGCTTATATGAGAAATTGCCACTCCTTATTAAGAGTGTCATCCTACCCAACATAGTGTATGTGTGAACACACACACAACATTCCGTTCAGAAATAGAATGGTTCAATAGCTTTTTTTTAAAAAGCATAAGGAAGAATCTACAGGTTACTTATAGTGCACTTTTTAAAGCAGCTTCGCTGAAAGTGCCATTTTTTTTTTTTTTTTCAGGTGAAAAAAAGTTGTAGGCTGATATGGGGCGAGGTAGTAGGCTGATGATGATAAAAATGTAGCAGTAATCAACAAATATGTGGCGCTATGTAAAATTATCCTATTTTCCCATCAGTACCTTATAACAACTAAGTGATAAAAAAAAAAAAGCTGCTACATTACAGGTTTCGACACTGTGCACAGCACTTTGGTACTCCGGTGTACAAATTAGGTGTGCCCTGCGAGTGCCCTGTTACGTGGATACTGCTATCTGGACATCCTTGCCTCACAGTAGCAACAAAACCTGAGCTGCATTAAACAGCACAACAAACTGAGAGAAGAGTCAATGCCAAGGACTGTTGGTTGCACACACAGCTCAACGAGGACTTCCCAGTTTACCTGTGTTGGTCCACTCGGGTCTTTTTTGCAAACACGCCAAATGGCTAGACCACACACTACTGCACAAACCTTTATTTTACAGCAGACGGGGTTGGAAACCAACATTACCCACAGAAATTAACAAGACTGTTTGTTACTTTTCTTTTTTTCCTTTTATGTAATCCCTTTTTACATGATACGGTAAGAGAACAACGGTAGGAAGAACAATAACCACCGCTTCTCAAAAGGAAGGGCACGTGCACAGGAACTGCGATTCTTGAGCACCTTCTGAATAACACGCCACCACAATTTGGTACACTGACCACCATGCCACTTCCAGAAAGATGGAATCCTCACTATATATTAGAATTTTATTAACTTAGAAATGAAAAAGAATGGTTTGCATATCACTCATGGAACCATACAGACCATCCCATATTTCATCCTTACTGGTTTAATTAAAATTGCCAACGTTCTTTAAGATATTATCGTGGCTCCATTTCTTTCTCTCCCTCTACTTTTTGCCTGTTCTGTTTAGGGGGAAAAAATAGGTGGCTACGCTTGAAGAGGGTTCAATGAAAGCCACACCACTGTAGCAGCTGAGCCCAATCGTTTAGCAGATGCCAAAGTACATATCTCACAAAGGTGGCATTTCAAATGCCCCAACAACTGCCAGATGCCACCAGCTGATGCATGTTTCAAAATAATACAGCACAGGGCACCTGCCGATGCAAATTTGGCATTAACACAAATTGCGAGTTGTCTGTTGTTCGCCTATTAGGAAGCCAGCAGCTGCTAAAGAGCTGCTCCCATTGCAACCGTGCCACAAATTGGCAATTTCCATACGACAGGCAACTGAGGAGCAGCAGTCACTTTTTGTAAGCAGATTGTGACAAAGGCCAGCTCACGCTACAACAGCAAGCGAACAGATCAACAGGTTGGGACTTACTCGTGGCATACATTCCCCATAAGCCTGAAGAACAAAAGTATCCAGAAGTGTAGTGCAAGCTGGTAACCGATGCACATTGATGCCGTATTTTACTCAGCGCAGAGTTGAAAAATACCTTTAGTCTCTCTCAGTCATTCATCACTACAACAGGGCCCGAAAAAAAGAATTTCAGGATTTCTGGCTTTGCCAGGCCTCCAAATATTCAAGAAAGAAATTATAATTGTCAGAGAAAGTAAATGCAACTACACAAATACACATATCACAGTTCACATCAGCCAACAACTATATCAAGGCACTCAAGAGGCAGTGCGTGCAGAGCCAATATGGTGTGAAACAGTTCCGCAAACAACCACTATGAGGTAGAGTTTACATGATGCGGAATAACTAGCGGTGAATTCCTTTTAACCCTCCTTGGTCTGCATCTCGACAGCCGTACTTTTCTCAGGGCCCTTCCCCCCTCCCAGCAGAGCTTCACCAGCGCTCTTCACGCACACTCTCAGTAACACACGAAAGCCACATAGCAGTGTCTGTACCCCCAATCGGAGCATCCTTGAGCTCAATGTCGTAGGTCTTGGGCTTCTTCTTTTTTGGCGAGTCCCCCTGGGCGGAGCTGGGCCGCTTTGTAGAGAGCTCCTCGAGAACCTGGAATGCAGAGACTCATGGATTTAAGGTTCAGGTGCTCAGCAGAAGCACAGTGAGGCTAGGTAACTAACTAACAAATACAGTAGGACTTTAGGTAATATCACAGGAAGCACGTGATCACAACCTAAACTGAACTGCACATTACACCGAGCTTTCACCATGTAACTGCAGGTCCGAGAGACACGCATAAATGACACATGCTCTGATGGGATCCACTAGTGCTCTGACATGCCTTATAAAGCAAACCAAAAACTGAATGTAAATTTTTTTATACCAACAATGGCACATTTCTACTGGCTTCGCTCGTATCTGCCAAAAAGGAACAACACACTATAAAATCAAGCTCTGATGTTAGTAAATTAGCCCAAGGTAGCAAAAACAGTAGTACACAAAACAAGCTGCTCTGCAGATGGTTGCCAGTGCCGAAAGCAAACTTGGGTCTATCTGGATCACTACAGCAAGAAATACAGGTTGCCAAATCTGGCCAGTTAGGGTAAAGGACACTGTAACCCTCAAACTGTACAGACGGCAGTAGGTGGCGATGACTTTCCAGCCAATTTGTGCATCTGGCTATCCAGAATAGAATTTTCTGGGGGTTCGCCATGCAGTGACGACCCACTTGACACAGCTGTGTGCCTTTATCAACAGAGTGATGGCACTGACTCCGGCAGTGGACATAATCAGGCTTAAGATAAAGATAAAAGATAAAGATGGCACCGACTACTGCATCTTTAGCATGCTTCCCAGGGTGTGCCACAAGGGCTTAGCAGCAGCAAGCAGGCTTTCAACATGCATTAGAGTGCATTGCCATTCACCAATGCTTGCTTGTTTTAAGCGAGTACAGGCGCCATGCTGCAGGCACATTTGATATAGTATGACAGCTGGGCATGACGTGACATACTCTAAATGCAACAATGGGCCTTTTTTTCAAATCACAAATCATATGAACAGCATGTCTGCATAAAGCTAACTTCATTACATTGACGAGTTACTGTGTCAACCATAAAAACAAATGGCAAATGCAATAAAGCAGTGGTGGTACACAGAGCTTTGCCATTACAAAAGCAGCTTCCTTGTTTCGTGCAGCTGCAACAGACACCGTAAGGACACCCTGCCACTTCCGCTGTCTGCTTCACCTCAGTCGCACAACACTCAAAGGAGATGCGCTGTAAACAGACAAAATTTAGAATGCCGCACCCTGGTTTAATCTACGAAAAGGAGCAAAACCTTACAGGTTCAGGTGGTTGGCCCCAGCCTTCTTCTGGTTCGTCAATATCGGGCGAAATGGGGAGGTACAGCAGGGCCCGGGGATCTTCACCCTCTTCGTCACTAAAGAACAAAAGCATGGCCAAGCTTGTGTGAGGCTCATTGAACAGCACTAGCACCACAATTAAAATCCCCCCATGAGGCGCGCCGTAGTGGAGGGCTCCGGATTAATTTCGACCACGAATGGGCCGGACTTTCCGCCTCTTAAACAGGAGATCCCCACCATCGATCAGGGCTCACCTGCTGCAGAATGCAGCTATGGGCTCCACTGTCTCAACATCCACTTCCCCATCTTCCTCTTCTTTTTCCGTGTGCTGCGGAGGACTGGCATCTTCATCCTCCAGGTCAAACTCGCTCTCGCGCTCTTCGTACTCCACATTTTCATCCAGCTCCTTGAAGTCCGGTGCAAACGCACTCCAGTTTTCCTGTTGTTTTGAAAAAAGAAAAGCACAGAATAAAATGGCCCCCAATTTCCCCTACGAATGATCGTGAGATGGTGCAAAAACCTTCCCCACTGCTTTTTATGCTGGAAGCATGGCAGGTTTGTGTTTGGGTCTGTCCTGGTGGTACATTTCAGTCAACGCAGTAATCCCTACATGTTTGCATATGTGAGTGTATATGCATCTATAGCAGAACGAGCGCGGACCCAAAGAACAGAGAAAAAAAAAGGAGCAATAAGACAATGTAGAGGCGATTAGGGGCCACAAAGGCAGGAAAAAAAAAAAAAACGTGACAAGACAAAGGGCAAAGGAAAACAGCATTGAAGACCATAACGAAGCAAACAAGAAGGGGGAGAGAGTGAACAGGCCAGAAAAAAAAAAAAAAAACGTACAATTATAGAAGTCAGTGACGAATGCAGCATGACAGGATGATGAAAAGAAATAAACTAGGAAGCGAAGAAATCCACATAAAAGGTGGAATAAAAAGCACTGCAGGTTCTTCTTCTCATCTTCCACGAGTGTTTCCAGTTTCACACAAGCTATCAAGTGAAACGAAATGCGTAAACTCTCACATACAACTGGCACTTTGAGTGCATTCTTTTATGAACTCTGCTGACTCGTCATCAAAAGAGGTTCAGTGCATAGACAGGAGATGCATGGTTTGGGTCCTACATCTTAACATACACATATGCAGTGTTAACATTAAAAGCTGGTCCTACTGCTTTAAAAAATGCAAATGTCTAGCATTGCTTCCACCCCAACTCGTACTTCAATTACTACCTGTACACTGCCAACCCACACTGAACAGCATCCACCTGTCTCCCCCACCACCCGGTGCTTGGCCATTATGCTCAGGCCGACGCAAAGGCATGCCAGCTCGTAGGGTAGGGCACCTGTCTTGGCTTCGGGAGGTGGTTGGTTCGAATCCCACAAAATAGGGTACAAGCGTCCCCCTGGCCTGGCACCCGGCTCTTCCAGTGGGTGTATGCTTGGGAGAAGCTCTGCTAACCCCAGCCGAAGCCCGAAAGGGCTACTCAATTTTGAACAAAATACAACCGCCTTCAGAGTGTGGCTTGCACTGTACTTGTAAACGGCGTTCCTGTTGCAGTGGACTTTAGATGGTGGCACGGCTTCGTAGTTCAAAAAGAGGAAAGAAGAAAGTTCCTGCATTTTTGCAGCCACCCCTTCCATAGGGCGATTTCCCGTGCAAGCCGCCCCTCCCTTGACAGACTGCAATAGGACACAGCTAACGCAGCACTCACCACTTGTGGCTGGGCCCAAATGGACACCACTCCGCTGGATATGGACGCTATGATGGGCCGTACCGGGTGCCACTGCACAAAAGACAGGGAGGAGACAAGAATGAGGTGCCATTTGAAGCCACAAATGTTTGAAGCAGTATGCCTGGCAGTTAACGTTCCTTCTACCCAGATGTCGTTTCTGTATTCCACCCAGAATGTGAAAGGAGTGAAGTCCAGCAGATGATGCCCACTGGATGATTTGACAAAGTTAGCCCAGCTTCACTTCTTCATGGGATGCTAGAAAATCTTTCAACAAGTACATGGGACTGAACACAAGCTAGTAGTACTCACTCCATAGCAGCCACAGCGTAATAAACGTATCAAGTGTCAAATCTGCAGTCAGCCTGTAAACACCCTCAATTCTAATGCAACACAGTGCAAGATCTAGTTGACAAAAAAAAAAAATGGCCCTGTCTGGCCCATTTTCAATTTCAAGTGTATGCGCGTGTGTGTGGGCACTTTCCGTGCAACGTAAAGAACAAAACTGACGAGTGGTCAGTTCTGGGAACTCAGCTCCTGCCAAGTTTTGCCCCAACCCCCCCTGCAAGCTTTCCCCGAAAGTGCAGCTAGAACTTTCCTAGATTGAGAGGATCGTATGCTCAGATCTCTGTCAGCCACCAAGAAACTGACCCCCTTTGACCCAAATCATCATGCACACCTACGTTTCAGGACTGAGTGCGACAAGCCAACGTGTGGTGTGAGGTGAGCTTGATTATCCCAGCCTTCTTGCACAACAGAGCACATACAAATAAATCCCCCACTGTGGCTGTGTTGTCACATAGTCCGTTGTGGTAAGGAGCACGATCCACCCTAGTGCCTACAAATTGTATCCCCAGCACCATGCACAACCGCAGCTCCGAATTCTCTTCAGGTTGGTGCCGCAAGGAACTGCACGTGGCATTGTTATGAGGCCAACCAGCACAGCCCAAGCTCTTTGAGACACTCGGGAGCTTCACTTCCACTCCCCTGGCGTGTGAGAGCGAGAGACTGACCACCACGTCGAGCAGCAGTTCACCCTTGGTGCCGTGCAGGATCTTGACCAGGTTGCCGATGCTCTTCTCCCAGATGTACAGCGCATGCTGCCTCGCAGACCCGGCACAGATGTACTCCCCGTCCCCAGAGAAGCAGCACTTCTTCCACATGGTCCTGGGGAAGAGACGGCATCACCATCATCAACCACTCCCATGATCACAGGGGGGGGGGGAGAAGAGGGTGACCTAGCCACTACCACAGTCCTCCAGGATGCTCTGAGGCTGGGCCTGCTCAGGAGTTACACATAATCAAGGCAAGGATACACACTAGGACACATAACAGGCAGTTTGGTTTTAGGGTTTCCTTGTAAACCAGTTATTCATTCGGAGGTATCAGCAGATATTGGTGCAAAGCCTCTTAATGACAATAACCTACTCAAACAACGTAGTACACCCGCCATATGTTGAGCTGCTCTCCTCTTATTAAGGCTTCCACATTTTAATGAGACACTGCCCATTTCTTTCTGACATTCGACATTGGTTAACACCAAAATTTTCAAGATTGAGGTTGAACTGCAAATTGGTGTACTGCCACTACCGTAGTTCATAAGGCGGCCAGCCCCAAATTATTCCTCCTACTTTTCTTCTTAATGTTACGTAAGAACCACAGCACCAGGCTTAGACTATCGAATAGTCAAATAAAGGGTTACATGCGTTTAATCACACAATGCCACTCCAAACAAAAGTTCCAGAAATTCACTTAGTGTAATCTCACTTATTAAAAACCCTACTTACTTGTTCACCAAGTCCTGTAACTTCTGCAGTGGGTCTGGTTCTCCATCCCGCCCAAACGACATGACTTCGCTCGCACTGTAGACTCGAATTATCCGATCAGCCGTGTTCACCAGAAAGCAGCTGGAGAGAAGAGAAGTGTTCCGCTTGCACAAATACGTTCTATAAACAGTGAGTGAGCAACATACTCGCCCCGCCTGGCAAATTCAATGGACTTGATGGCCGTGGTGTTGGACGTTCCAGTCGTGACTCGAAACGATGCCTTCATAGCAAGATCTGGGACTGAGACAACAAGTATCTGGAAACAAAAAGGAGCAAAGCTGCAGCAGCTCCAAATTTGGGGTTGAATGCATTCAAAGTAAATACTCTAAAAGTGCAAACATAAGCTGCAATATGGGCACAAACTATCACCGACTTCCAACCAGCACATTAATTGAAAAAGACTTTCCAGCATCCCCATAACTGGCCAAGAATGTGACCGCATGGATCTATAGTTGCATTGGTGAATAAAGGGTTGGGTTCCCTGGCCAGTCTTCATTTGGCAGAACTGCTGTTGTTTTTTTTTTTTAAGTCCTTTTTTTTTTTTTGCCAGTGCCTCACTGAAAACTGAACATGCTTTGCAACTGCCATATGATTAATGCTATCTTGATTTTTCCTCAGTTCCCAATTGAGTAAAATAATCCGTTGGTTGGAGATAGGGATTAAAGTGCATCAACAACCAGACACGGCCTTCGCCTTTCCCCGTTCGTCTACATGTTTGACCTGAACCAACCAGTAACGTCGGTAGTGTTCCAAGGGCGTATGATGGGTGCGAGAAGCAAAGAGGCTGTTCCGTACCTTTCCTTTGGCATTGCCGGTGTAGATGTGGCCTCCTCTTCGGTCAAACGAGGCAACAATATTCAAATCCGACTGGAAATGTGACAAAAGCAGGTGAAAAATGGGGGGAGAGAAAAATAAGCTGAATGGCAATTTCCCCCAAAGGTGGATAAAGGCAGATACCTCATCATCAAGAGGAACTGTAGAGTGTACACCATCCACATTGACCAGCACTGCTGCATGCTTGATAGGGCAGACCAGAAATGCTTTGCTGAAATGTATAGAATATAGAAAAAAGTAAAGAATTACACGAGGTTCCCAGCATTCCTCAACATCTGTGACGCCATGCTGGAACGAGTGGTTGCCTACCCGCCAGAATGCAATCATACAAAGACATCCTATTACCCCTCACTACGACTCCTTGGTCTGTGAACAGCAAACTGAATTAGCCCCAAAACACATTGAACTTGCACTGCCGGTAGCAACTTCAAGACTAGCCTAGTCAGGGAGAGCAAAAATAAAAACAAAAGCAGCAACCCAGTAAAGTACTCAAGCACGATTTTTTTAGCTACAAAATTTTATGCCCCTTTGAGCATGCAAATAGTTGTCACAGGCTACAAACACCAGAAGGGTTTCTCCACTCACTCGTTTCTCGGATGGAACTGGACCTTTAATATTGGAGACGGAAATCTGTACTTCTGGTCACATTCACCGCTCACAACGTCCCAGATGCACACACTGTTGTCGGTCGATGCACTCAGCAGCTTGTGGCCGTTCCGGCTGAAGCTGGGGACAGAGAGAGCGCCACAGGCTTTCCACGTGACAAGCACCAGCTCATGCACCCCTGTACGAGTGGCTCAGAGTCGCCCAACAAAGAGTTGCAGGTGACAAGCGAATTCAGCCCAGGCAACTGGTCTTTGCAAAGCCAATGGCTGCACTCACCACAGGGAGCAGACGGGGTGCACGTGGGCACTGATGATCTTGGCGATGCCCCGCGTGAGGAAGTCCCAGACGACGAGGCGGCCGTCGTTGCACCCAACGGCCAGTAGGGTGCCTCGCTTGTTGAAGGCACACGTGACTGCCAAGCTGATGCAGTCCAGTGCTCCATCGAATTCCTTCGGGCAAGGGAAGGGAATCACGGGCGTTTAGGCATGGCGCATGCCACAATTCCAATTTTTATATCACTACAAAAATGACAGGAACACTTGAATGCTATGAAAATCAACAAAGAAGGCCACGATTATTTTTTTCATGTGCACCCAATCGCTCTCACAGATGTTAAGAACAACATGGTAGCATACGGCCTCCAATACATGTTGTCGCGACTCAGGAGTAAACAAACAGCCACTCCGGGGAGGCTTGTAGCCGGGCACCTACGATATGCCCTCAAGGGATGGCAGCGTGGGCGGCCTGCCCTTTGTCCCAAGTTTGTTAACAGGATTGCAACTGGCTGAGTGAAAAGGAAATAGGGCCACTTCGTGGCACCACACTGCTGCAGCCGTATGTCATGATCCGAGGTGGATTCCTGTATGAAGCATGTTGGCTTCCTCCCTGCTCCCCTGCAATGTGCTCAGGCTCTTGACGTCGCCATGGAGTCTTCCCTCACCACCGCATGCCAGTTGCGCAGACCAAGCATGGTTTCAAGAACTGTTCCCGTGCTGCTTCAGAAAGTGTGCTTCTCAAGGAAGTGCTGACTAGAGGCTTCCATTAACAAGACTGACATTTCCAAATGTTGCGGGATGCTATTTAAGGCCATGATCACCTCTGCTCGATCCCTGCACATTAAAACCCCGCATTAGTTGTATGTACATAAAGCGTTCAATGTTGCCTCCCAGCCCCCTTCCCTGTTTAATCACGGAGACCTCCACCCTCGATCACAACAATGTAGAGCGGCCTACCTCAAGCCACAAGCCTCATGAGCGAGATCATGCACTGTGTTAGCTGGCCACATCAAACCTAACATGACACTTTGTTTGGGACGCTGGGTTACAATCGCTAGCTCCCCTAAGGGATTGGTTATCATTGAAGTTGGCTCCCACAAGTAAAAGCTCACTAATCCGAAAAACGACACGTCAGACACAATGCTTGAGTGAACCCGTACGGTCTCTTGTTGTCATAAATTTGACTGGCAGCAAAGAACACAGATTATCCACTCACCGTGGACCCCAGGCAGAATCAAAGCTACGACCAAGCATTTCAAATCTTTTTTCAAGAAGGCGCAGGGAACTGTTGTACACATTGTTTAAAACAGAGAAGGTCGCACATGCTTGCCGACCAAAGCCCCCAGCGGAATGCACATCCCGCTATCTGCAAGTTGTGGGTCATGCATCAAAGGCTTTGCATTGATGTGCATTCGTTAATAGTTGCGGTGTTTGTACACAGCTGCCTCTGTACTGGGAAACATGAGGTAATTTTTCCCAGTGGAGGACAAACGACGGGAGGGAGGGTGTGTGAGTGATACGGTGTCTATTTTGCTTTCCTGAATTTCCACACTTCACAATAAAGATAATACAAGGGGAAAGATGTGCAAACTAACCTCAGGGTAGTTCTGCCCAAAGGACTCTGGAAATAAGAAGTGATTAATAAGAGCTCAATCATCACAAGATGCGTGTTTTTATCATTAACGGACACATGTGTCATGCATTTAAAATTAAAAGCTGTTTTTTGACATTATTTTGCTTGTCCGCGCCTAAATTTAGCTCCTAAAGTTTGTATTCGTTTCATTTATATTTTCTTCATTTTTTGTTAAAAGGATATGCTTGGTTTTTGCACTGTTCATCATGGGAAAGAGCAAGAAACTGATCACAGGCAAGACCAAGGCAAAAATTTTATAAAGGCGCTTATGCACTGTAACAAAGCACTTTCATTTCCGTTGCAGTTTCATTTTTAAAAATGTAAAATAAAGCAAGAACGGTTGCAAGTGACTTGAGTCGCTTGAGCACTCATGCGCGCACTTAACGGACACGATGGGCTGAGCGAGCGAACCTTAGAACAATTTTACCAGCGAAAAAAGACAGGGACCTAGAGAGAAGCAAACAGGACAATCGCTAGACTTCAACTTAACAGCTTTACTTGATTGAGACAATATATGAAAACGGTTACAGACAAAGCTAAAAAGAGAAAACTTGCAAATGAAATGAAACAGCAAACAGTCATAGATGCATACCACCCCACACTACCCAGCTACGTAGCGCGCATGCGCCCTTGCAAGAAGCTTAGCTCTTTTGCTGTAACAGCGATGGAAGGCACGCTGATAAAGTTATCTGCCTGCCTGTGATAATGGAAGGCCTCACAAATCTCTTTTCACTTGGTTGCACCCGCTGCCTAAAACATGTGTGGCATCAAATGCTGGGACACAAGCAGGACACTACTTGCAATGTCCTCCAAGTGGCCCCCCGTCCTGCTGTCATGTCCTGCCTCCAAGTGGACCCCGCGGCAAGCGATAACACTGCTGTCCGGTGCTCCCTCAGACGGTCATTCAAGCAGTGCCCCAACTGTCCCACATAGCGTTTGCAGCAGGACAAAAAAATGCTGTAAATGACGCCAACTTTGCAGGTGACAAACATGGTGGCGTGCTTTTTTGAGCAGCCTTGCCTCTTGCTCTCATAGGCAGCCAGGCACACCCGCATCAGCTTCCCAGGAGCAGTTGCCAGTACATCGACACTGCATTTTTTTGCCCACTTTTTTCAAGCGGTGCGTGAGCTGGTGAACCATACAGTACTGCTACCCGCCATAACCTGAGTTGGCTGGCGCCGTCTCCTGTTGGAGAACGGGTACCCGCCTTAACCTTCTTGACAAGGCTTCCAGCTTCAGGGGCAACAAGCTCCCGAGGGAACCCAGAGCATGTCAAGCAGGCCACCTGCGCATCCATTCTTTCAGCTACCCTGTGCGGGCATGACTAGTCTAGGGAGCCGCGCCAGCTCACTCACCGCTTGAAAAAAGTGGACAAAAAATGCGGTGTCGACGTACTGGCCACTGCTCCTGGGAAGCTGATGCGGATGTGCCTGGCTGCCTATGAGAGCAAAAGGCAAGGCTGCTCAAAAAAGCACGCCAACATGTTTGTCACCTGCAAAGTTGGCGTCATTTACAGCATTCCTTTGTCCTGCGGCAAATGCTATGTGAGACAGTTGGGGCACTGCTTGAATGACCATCTGAGGGAGCACCGGCCAGCACTGTCATCGATTGCCGCGGGGGGCCTCTTGGCCGACCATTGCAGGCGGTGTCCTGGTTGTGTCCCAGAATTTGATGCCACACGTGTTTTAGGCAGCGGGTGCGACCAAGTGAAAAGAGAGATTTGTGAGGGCTTTCATTATCACAGGCAGGCAGATAACTGTATCAGCGTGTCTCCCGTCGCTCTCACGGCAAAAGAGCTAAGCTTCTTGCAAGGGCGCATGCGCGCTACGTAGCTGGGTAGTGTGGGGTGGTATGCATCTATGACCGTTTGCAGTTTCATTTCATTTGCAAGTTTTTTTTCTTTTTAGCTTTGTCTGTAACCGTTATCATATATTGATTGATTGTTGGGTTTAACGCGCCGACGCAACGCAGGCGATGAGGCGCGCCGTAGTGGAGGGCTCCGGATTAATTTTGACCACCTGGGGATCTTTAACGTGCGCCGAAATCTCGTACAGACGGGAGTTTTTGCTTTACGCCTCCATCAGAAAAGCGGGCGCGGCGGCCGGGAATCGAACCCGCGACCTCGTGCTCAGCAGAGCAACGCCTTAGCCACTGAGCCACCGCGGCGGGTCTTATCATATATTACATGTCCCAAGTAAAGCTGTTCAGTTGAAGTCTAGCCATTGGAAAAATGTTTCTAAGTCAACACCACCTAGCCCAACTTTCAGCCTTGAGCGAATCTTACCAAACATACCCCCCCCCCCCCCCCCCCCCCCCCCCCCAAAACGCTCAGCAAGTCACAACGAACCCGATAAATGTGACTGAAATTAAGTTACGGCTCAAATTATGCAAACAGTTGCCGAACATGCCGGGATCTTGCAAAGCTTAGCATGTACTCACCTAATAATTCAAGGTTCATTTCTACTTGACAGCGCTTCCAAGGTGCCTATTTACATCACCCACTATAGGACAATATGTCCGCAGAAGGGTGAGAAGTTCGTAGTCACGAAAACTCGCAAACTTCGGCAAACTGTCAAGAGCAGCGACAGCCTACAGGCAGCGTAACCAGCGTTACCGCGGCTACCACTACTACGTATAAGGGGAGAAACGGCTGGAAACGCTGATTGGTTAACAGAAATCAACGCTCAAGAAGGCGATCCGTCTCCCTAGGCGACCCAGGGTGCCTAGGGAACCAAAAAAGGTCCCCAGAAAGGTCCCTGGCCGAGACGGCGGCGCCACCGGCGCCACCGCGCTGCGGCCGCGGCCGACCGGCCGCGGTTCATTCATTCGGCTCCGGTGCTTGCGGCGGGTGGGTGCACGACGTGCTGCTCGCCGGTGCCCACTTTTTTGGCGCGAAAATTGCTTTGTCATCGCCCGTCGGAACGAAATCGTGGTTCTGCAGGAAACGCACAACAATCTCAAGGTAAGCAGTACATATTCCTGGCAAAAGGGTTTTGCCCCCTTATTTTTTTTTTTTTTCCAGCTGCAGCAGGTGCACGACGTGCTGCTCGCCAGTGCCCCTTTTTTGGCGCGAAAGCCCATCGGAATGAAATTATGGTTCTGCCGGAAACGCAACAATCTCCAGGTAAGCAGTACATATTCCCGTCGAAAGGGTTTTGCTTTCATGTGTTTTGCCTTTTTTTTTTTTTTTTCAGCTGCAGCAAAACGTGCCACCCCATGGCACGCCGTGATGGTTTTCGCGCGCTGAGCCTGAGCCGCAAGGACGGAGGTAAAGTAAAGCCTGCGCAGCAGCGATCTGCTCAACACAAAGAAGCCCGCTTGAAAAGCAAGAGCTTTCCGCCATTTTGGCCAAGGGCGGGGACTAGGCAGACTAGGGAGGCATTCTAGCGCTTTACCAAAGACTAGGGAAAAATTTCTGGGGAGAAACAACAACTAAACAAACAAATCTAGCGCCAAAAAAATAATGACGTCATGCATATTTTAATGACGTCACACACATTGACCAATCAGCGTTTCCAGCCATTTCTCCCCCTATACGGATGTGTGGTAGCACTAGAGTGTACTAGAAGTTTTAGAGTGGCCCGACCGGCCGCCCGGAGAGGTGCTCGTTTCGCGCAGAAAATAGCGGCGGCGCTGCAGTCAACAACAACTGAAAGCGGCGGCTGGCCGCGCGTACGGCCGCGCGCCCAGTCCGCACGTACGGCCGCGCGCCCAGTCGGGCCAGGAAACGCTGCTTCTTTATGCGCGGAGCGCTCGAAATTTGTTCTGCGGGACGTCCAATTGCTTCAATATACTGTAGTTACAGTGGACTGTGGGTAACGAAAGGAATAATAAACGCTGCAGCTCATTTTGCGTTAGTTTTGCCTTTCCCGCTCAACAACAACGAAAAAATTACGGATTTTTCTTAATTGTGTGCAACATTCTATGCGGATTGTAAATAAAGTATTTGCATCGACATTTTGGCTATTCCAACTTCCCATCAAAATTTATTTTGAGCGAAATTGCCTGAAATGAACCAGTTCATGATTGCTTGATTAGTGTGACCTTATTGTGCTGCTTGAGGGACATAATTGGTCGACACAAATGACATGAAAAAATATGAGGAGTGGGATGATGGCTTTTCAGAAGAATTTCTTATTTATTGTCTCGCACTTTACGCTCCGACTGCAGTTATGTGGGTTAATATCATAGGTTGTGTTTGTTTTTTTATTGCGTGAGTTGTTATTTAAGCAGTGGCCCGCTTGTGATAATTAGGGGTCACCGTGGTGTTAATGCTGTCGCCTGTCCGAACAGAAAATTACACGCGCAAGGGAGATATCTCTTTAAATAAAAATGTGATAGCCCAGCGGTTAGCTCAGTTGTCCCAATCACCGTCTTTCACAGAACTCTGCCCACAACATTCTATTAATCGCACCACCTTTCACCTGATTCGGTCAAGAAAGGAGTTCAATCAAATTACCACAAATTTATTTCACAAGTATGCTGAGAGTATAATTAGACGCACATAACACCAAATCAAAGCATAGATCAGAAAATATATTGACCGCGACAAAAATGAAATATAACACGGGAAATCATACACAAAGTCAAGAAAGCTAACATAGTGGTTCAAATAAACGGAACTAGAACAAAATACACATTGTGTTTTCATTTTCAATAGCCCAGCATATAAAATGTTACGCGGGAAATTATGCAAAAAGTCTACACAGGTAACGGTTTAGGAATGACGCTAACAGGGAGATTTAAATTGACATTTTTGGCCAACGCATTTTCATAACTCGCCTGCAATCATTAGCGACGGCTAAGTTTAAGGTGTTGCTCCCGCCTTCGCATGTAATCACGAAACTTGTTGAAACCTTTTATACAGAAATGAATCCGTGTCACAATGTATACAGAACCAACCAAATTTGCTGTCAAGGTCTCACTGTGCTGGTCGCAACCAACGCCGTTAAGGTGTTTGTTGTGAATAAGCTATAGGCTGCAGCGCATTCATAACGCTGTCATGGTGAAGCTCCTTGTCGCTGAAGCAGCCGGTAAAAACGTCCTAGAGATCGCTAATAAACTTTAAAAATGCACGGAAGGATTGAGAAGTCCCCCAAAATTACAAGAGGTAGTAAATACAGCGGAATCTTCCCCTGGCATGCAGGAAGAGTACTTACTGCAGGCTTATTTTGGCACTTCGTTTTCAGTACACACTTACTGACCAAGTGCCTGCGACATAGTACGTTAATAAAATAAGAAAGCCCACTAACGACAGTACAAGCACCAACGTTAGGGGTATCTCAGAAGAAGGCTATTAATATTTTCGTTCCAAATAGGAACGTAAAAAAACAGCAAACTTTTTTCAGCCTATAGAATGTGCGCCCCGCCGCTTTTTGCTTCACGCGCAGAGTCAAGAAGGGCAAGAGAAAACATTCCTGGTGCCTGTCCGTCAAATTAATCCCTCGTTAACTCGAACTCATGCTATCTCAGAATATCTTCTCTCAACTTTTTCTTACCGTGTGTTTACCTCCCATAGGCCATACGCAATTGCCCACTTTATCTCGAAACGTTTTTTTTTTTCGGAGGACCACGGATATGTTGAAATACTGGCAGAGAGGACACAAGGCAAAGTCCGCTACAGGCAGCTAAGGTCCCCGTTCGAATGCTTACTCCCACTACGCACCGAACGCGGCCGTGAAGTGCAAGTTTAATTACGCGGGCTACGCGTCCCCGTTACCGGAATGCTGTCTGGCGCGTACATCATTTAGATTGCTGTGGACGACGCAGCTGATCATGCGGAGGAGGAGGCCCCCAGAAGTGACTACGACGGCAGATACAACTTACAACAACGGCCGATACAACATAGATGCTGCGTCTGCTTCGTAGCAAGGTAGAATGTAGCGGTGGCGACCATCAATTCATACGATGCGTTGAGAAGCTCGAGTAGGCTTTTCTGGTATGCAGATGCGAACGTGACACAGCCGAGCACAACACAGTTCTTTCTTCTGCAATATTAAAAGTTTCTTTTTCCTACGAATTATTTTGCCTTTATAACGAAATCTCCCCTGTGCAATAGTCCTTTTTTAGAAGCCTATCCACAAATTTCCTGCATTTGACTTAACTCGAAACTCCGCGCTTACCTCGAAATTTTCAGCTAATTTTACGACTGAGTTAACGAGAGGTTACTGTATATCAACAACGTTCTCAGAATACGCATCAAAACATGAGAAAGTATTTGGGGTGGGGGGGGGGGGAGGGGGGTTAGATAAATGTTGGGTCGTACTAGATTAAAGTTTGATCAAGCGGAGTCATAACGGTCTGCGTCTACTTTCTAAATCACCAAAGTAGATTTAGCTGACCAAAGGTGCGGGTTTGATTCCCGGCCGCGGCAGCCGCTCTTGTGATGGAGGATAAAAGCGAAAAACGCTCGTGTCTTCGAGATTTCGGCGCATTCTAAAGATCCCAAAATGGTCAAGATTAATCCGGAGCCCTCCACTACCGCTTGCCTCATCGCCTGTGTAGCACGGCCGCGTTAAACCTCATAATCCAAACTAAATCAGCTGAGCAAGCGCAAAATACCGCAGCGAGCAAAGCAAATCTTGCCGCATGCAGGTGCCGGGGAGCGTCGGCTGTTCAGTTGTTGGCGACAGCAGCGCCGCCGCTATACCGGTTTTATTTTCTGCGCGAAAGTCGACCCGGCGGAGCAATGGGAGAGGCCGCCGCTCGGGCCACTCTAAAGCTTCTAGTACACTCTAGTAGCACATCCGTATAGGGGGAGAAATGGCTGGAAACGCTGATTGGTCAATGTGTGTGACGTCATTAAAATATGCATGACGTCATTATTTTTTTGGCGCTAGATTTGTTTGTTTAGTTGTTGTTTCTCCCCAGAAATTTTTCCCTAGTCTTTGGTAAAGCGCTAGAATGCCTCCCTAGTCTGCCTAGTCCCCGCCCTTGGCCAAAATGGCGGAAAGCTCTTGCTTTTCAAGCGGGCTTCTTTGTGTTGAGATTGTAGAAGTTAGCTACTGAAGGGAAAATGTGTTAAAGACATGCATATACCTTAAAATTCAACCGATGCAATCGTCGCTTTCACGCAAGAAGAATCTGGTTATTCATCATGGTGTGGTGTGTTGAGTTTCAGCACACTGTAGATGCCACTGCCCGCAGTAAAAAAGGTGAGGCATCCATGTGCTCTGTTATTAGTGCTCGGTTATTTTTATTTTGGCCTTCTTGTTTACTTTAAACATTCCTTTTACGTGAACTTTTGGGTCCGGTTGTTTTTCTTTTGCAGAAGGTGCACGCTCCACGTGCGTCATTCCATGAACTCAGTGTGTTCAGGGGAAAAAAAAGGGAGATAAAACAAGTTTTGACGACAGATTTGTTCGTGGAGCGATCGCATTGTATTCCATATTTTTCCTGCGTGGCGTGTGCAGGTATTGTTGCGCCTGTGCACTGAAATGACTACCGTCCCTGTGGAAATGACGATCACCCCCTTTGTCCACCCTGTTCAGAGCCTCAACCTTAGCAGCAAGGCGTACTTTCTAATAACATTTCGAGACCGCTTCCAACATTCCACAAATAATAAGCTTAAGCGCTTGCCTATCGTGAAATTCCTGATAGCAGATTGAAATGTTGTGTTGACATGGGCAGTGCATGCTTTAACGGCGGCGTGAATCACGAAAAATGGGTTTAGATTGCGATGTGGTGTGGCTACGCAGCGCAAGTGTGAAGGCCCGTTCGCACTTGCGACTGGAGCGATAGAAGCGACGCGATTGCTGTCCGCGGCGACAAAAATTGGTCGAGACCAAACGAACAAGGAAAGCGGCAGAAATCTCGTCGCTTCTACCGCTCCAGTCGCAAGTGTGAACCACTTGCGACTGGAAAGAAACATATGTAGGTCATGTAATTGTCCTGTATTTCCCATGAAATACTCTGTGTTTGATGCCTAATAAAATAAGCTGTATCCAAAAGCTGAACCTAATCGGCGGGGGCTTACAGCGAATGTATGACACGCTTCTATTTTTGTGCGCCTTCGGAAAACCCTGTTGCAGTAGACTATTACTTGTGGCTTCGCCGGAATGTTTTTTGTTGTTGTTTTACTCACAGAGCCTGCCTGACAGTACATCCGCCAGGTGGTAAGTGCGAGGCTCCTACAAAATAAGGCAAGAGCAACTCGCAAGCCTTGCCTAATTACCTGGCATAGCACAAAATCTGATATGGCTGCGGCAATTCTCATTGCATCCGTGATAATCCCTTGTATAAATTTTTCGCGGCAGTTGTTTCTCGTTAGCCGACTGGGGTCCGCATGACAACCTGCCAGTAAATTTCTTTTGAACCCACTCTTCCGGCATCCGTCAAAATTCCTTTTTAAAATTTCAGTCGGCTCCCGTTTGCTGTCTACAGAGATGTTTTTTCCACCAGCAAGACAGATAGATCTGCGCTGCTTTATGCACAAGCGATAAAACTATATGTTTCAATGGAGCCAGGCATACATCGCATTTTGTGATAATGTGCTCAGGCAGCCCGGACATGGGCCGCTTTAAATAAAGTTTGATCTCTCTCTCTCAGGCAAGCCGAACAACAAAGTGCATAGTGAAACTAGTAAGGCTTGAGCCTGGAGATTAGCTATGTTATGGCTAGCAAGAAATGAGCAACCGCGGGTAAATGTAACAAAAACGTTTTCAAGGAGGGACTTGCAATAATTTATGTGCACGCCGCCATTATTGCTGCTCACGAACTTCATGCCCCCATGGATGCAGCACTAACGTATCTGGTAATACTTCAGGGTCTTGGGCATCTTGCTATCAATCTTTACGTCACGCTTTTTCACTCCTGTGATAGTTCTAGTGTCTCTCTTCCAAAGCTGCACGTGGTTTGCAGCGCGGTATGCAGACATTTTTGCCATGAGCTCATCAAATGTGGCAACCAATGGAAAGTACCTCGTGGCCAGTTTCCTTCATTCCTTGCGATGGAGCACATTGGTTGTGGCATCAGTCCTTAATTGAGGTGGTGTGGTGGAGCACTGAACGAGTGCAGGTGGATGCGCAGCTACTGCAGAGGAGGCCTCCCCCTTTGGCGCGCTGCAGCCAGTCGATGTGGCCCAGGGCCTGCTGCTCTACCGCCATCCCGATTGTCCACACCCCCGCCTTGGCCAGCGTCTTGTGGCACTGTGAGCTCCAAAGCAGGCACGGGCGCCTTTGCGGCAGTCACCCTCCAACTGCCACCAATTTGGTTTCGGCAAGGTGACCAGCGGCAGCGCACACATCAGCAGCCCTACAGCCAAAGGCTGTCTGTTGGGAGCAGCCACAGTCTTGGGCGGCCACCTTACTCACAGCCGAGGTGGCCATCCGGTCCTGGCACGGAGCTGCTTGGCGGCCTGGCAGAAGCCATCTCGGTGGTCCAGCATGAGCACCAGGTAGCGCACCCTGGCCTTCCACCCGAGCTGCTCGCTGTCAATTTGCAGGCATGTGACCCTGCAGCAGGCCTGGGTGTCCCAGTGAACAAGCATCGCCTCCATCTCGGTGCCCGACAGCTGCAGGCTGACATTGGCGAGCTTGGCCCGCACTGCATCCGGGGGTGCCTGCAGCTGCAGAACGACGCCTCGGCAGCCCGCCATGGGGCCTAGTGCCTACAGGGCTGCGGCTGCGGCGTACACAGACAGGTACACCCTGTGCGCCCTTCTACTGTGCAGGCCGTCTGATAGTGCCACTGTGACCATGTTGAAGAGTAAGGGGCTGACGACTGTGCCCTACAGGGTGCCCACATCCACTGGTTGAGGCACCGACAGGGCGTTGCCTACCTGCCTTTGTGCCATGAGGCCCGTCACGAACGCCTCGACGGAGCCCCGCAGCTTGTCCGCAATGCCGGCCTCCTTTATGGCCAGGGAGATGACAGGGTGCTGGAGGTTGTTGAAGGCACCCTTTATTTCTCCCCCCCCCCCCCTTATTTCTCCCCCCCCTGATAGAAAAAAAAAGCGCGGAAGTTTGCAAGCGCCCTTAACCCTTTGAGGGTCGAATTTTTTTTAAAAGAACTTTCCCTGGTGGTCAAATTAGTTTATTGCGGATTTGGAATGTACAAAATGTCCAAAGTCATGATTAAATGGTAAAAAATTATCAGGAACAGTATTTTGGGGTCAGCATCACTTAGAACTGAAAAATGTTCAATAGTATTTCAGAGTGTGGTATTCCTTGAAACACGGGTCTATGCACAGTGCCTTATTGAAGTCTGCACACATACAGCGCATGTCCGAAAATGAGCTGTCTTCTTCCGAAAAAAGGCTGTCTTCCGATTCAGATTCGGTGAAAGGAGTAAACTCAGAGTCAGAAGAGTCATCGCGGTCGGTGTCATCAGAGCGGGCAGTTCGTTGGGCCATATCGCTGCTTTGCCGTGCATCTGAAGAACTCGAAGGCAACCCAGTAAACGAGGAGAGCGAGAAAACGCCGGTGATAAACAAGCTAATAGCAGCGCCAATGTAGATAGAAATCAACTTCCGCCGCCCCCACAATGGAGTCTCCGATTAGGTTACTTCAGTTCCAAGCAAGGAGGGCAAGAATACCTAGTGAGCGTGGGTAATAAACAAGATAAGAGCAGCGCCAATATAGATCGAAATCAACTTCCGCCGCCCCTGATAGCGAGCGTCGATCAAGTTTCGCGCGCCTCCGATGCGATCACGTGGCGAAACTGAAACCACGAAACGCGTTAACACGTACAGACGCCGTAACGCGCTGAAGCCAGAGAGTTCTGTTTTTCACCGCAAGAAGGTAGCACAATCAAATTTCAAACACTTCTTGTAAGTCCCAGGAGGTGGCAGCACCTCCCAGGGAGCATGCATCGTTAATATGGCGCGAAATTTCAAACGGATGCTCGAAATCGTACCCGTACGGCAAAGACCTTGCGGGACGGAAAACCACCGCAGTACACGTACGGCAAAAACCCTCAAAGGGTTAAAGGATATGAAGATAAAATACATGTTTGGTTCATTAAAAAGACTGCCTTGTCTCGATAACAATGATATCAGTCTTACAGCAAACTTCGAAGGAATTATCGGTACATTAAATTAAACATTTGAAGCAATGGCGAATCCCCGCCCACTTTCCGGCGGCGATTTCACTATGACAGCACAGGATCTTGTTGGATGATTGGTGCCCAACGACCTAAGTCATCGCCAAGGAACATGATTGCGTGATTTTTGAGGGGCCTTCATTGATCTTATCATTTGATCTTATCATGCGCAAGAACAGCGCTGTTAAGGGCGAAAATTACATGAACCTGGCAATATTAGTCCACACGCAAAGCGGAATAATTCAGCCATCGGCATTTGTTAAGTCATGCCAGTTTAAATTTGCGCTTCTGTTTTGAGTCTCATCGGGGCGGAGAAGCTTGTGCTTTTGTAACATAATGAATCTGGTTGACATTTCTGCACAACCCAAATTAGAGTCTGCTGTAATGAGCTTGGTGTTCTCAAGTAGTTGCATTCCTAGCGGTCACGTTTTCAATGCTTCGTGCATAAATGCCCTATAATCTGCCTGAAGGCGTGTACTATCAAGCTATACCTTTTCTGGAGCAGCCACCCCCTTTAGTTACCACTCCCAGATGAGGTAGAGCAAGTCACTGCAAAGTTCGCCATTCAATGCTGTATCGAACTTTATATTTAGCAAGAAAAAATAACGCAAATACGGCGATGTCTGACCATACTCTTGCGGGCAGGCATGTTCTGTGCAAGCTGAGAAAAATATTGCTACGTTTTGAATTTTGTCGTGAGATCTGATGAAAGAGTTATAATGCAGTCCTACCATTTTGGTTTCAAACTTTAATGAAAGGACATACTTTTTTAGCTGACGCGTGCGCTGCCATTTTTCAGCCGAGTACACACTGCCAGTTTTAAAGCTAAACGATAAAAAAAGTATTTGCAGTTCATGAGCATGGGCGGTTCTGGAATGTATAGGGCGCACAGAAGTTTTGTAGTTTTCGTTGCAGACGCGGGAAATGGAAATTATGTTTGAAATCTTCTTTGTCCACCAGAAAACGGAGGATTGGGCAGCTGTGCAGAGCCAGCATGACCTTCGGGCATGGTGCGATGCCCGAAACAAGTCAGCATTTTGTTTCCCGGAGTGCACCAAGAAAACATGCGTATTGGCATGGCCCCGCATACAGAAAGACCAAAGACTACCATGCTTTAGCATGAATCGGACAGTAATGACGCAGTTAAACTATTTCCTTGGTTGACAGCGACCGTCAGTTCAAACTAAAGCATGGTTTCAGGCTACAACAGGATAGATTTGTTTCCCGGAGTGCACCAAGAAAACATGCGTATTGGCATGGCCCCGCATACAGAAAGACCAAAGACTACCATGCTTTAGCATGAAGCGGACAGTAATGACGCAGTTAAACTATTTCCTTGGTTGACAGCGACCGTGATGTTCAAACTAAAGCATGGTTTCAGGCTACAACAGGATAGATTTGTTTCCCGGAGTGCACCAAGAAAACATGCGTATTGGCATGGCCCCGCATACAGAAAGACCAAAGACTACCATGCTTTAGCATGAAGCGGACAGTAATGACGCAGTTAAACTATTTCCTTGGTTGACAGTGACCGTGATGTTCAAACTAAAGCATGGTTTCAGGCTACGACAGAATAGATTGGCTAAAAATTGCAAAGTTGTTTACCGTGATAATTCCTTGGTTATTTCGGTTACTTAAGAAATGCTGACGATTGCTCAAAATGTGCTTCATGCAACATTTTAGAATGTATCAGTTGTGGATCCGGGAAGAATCACATTGGCGCACACCCGTATGTGTGTGTGTGTGTGTGTGCGCGCGTCGAGGGGGGGGGGTGAGGGGAGGAGGCTGGCGGAGGTGTGCTGGTGCTCTTGAGAGGGCCTGTTGTATGTGGCCGTTTATTTAATTAGGAAATTCTGTTGTCATGCACGACCGATTGAGCCTTGAAAGAACGATAGTCCTGCGCCCACAGAACTTCAAAGGCCAGGAAGCATTAAAAGAAAATTCTACCAGAAAGGCACCCCCCCCTACCCAGCGATGGGAGATCTTGATGTCCAGCCAGGAGCTATTGGACTCATATGGGACTCGTGAATAGGGTTCCACCCCGTCTGACGCCTGCGAGCGTCACCTGAAATGGGCTCAGCGAAAGTTGTTTCTCTCTCTCTCTAGAGCTCTTCTTTGCCACCAGTACGAAAGTCCTTCACTTGCGCTGCGCACACTACTATGGTTTTAAAATTGGGTGTAGCAGTGGATTGCAGCCAGAACAAATATATATTTCATTCTTCATGTACTGATGCTATGCTGTCCCGATACACTCTGAGTAATCCTCTCCAACTTCGTGCATAATAAAATATTTGGGCCTTTACAGGAGTTGAATTTACATTTTCCCTCATTAAAAGTCACCTATCCGCTCCACCGTGGGTGCATTCAATTACCAATTCAAACGCAAATACTGCATTCGGAATAAAACAAGATAGACATTTTTTAGCTCGGAGACACAAGGTACTGTGGCATCGTGTAAATATTGCGAAGTGAATATTTAAATATCAAAGAATGCATAATTGATCTGCACCGCACAACTTAACGTACAATGCAACCTCCATCGTCAAAAGACATCAGTGATCATGTAAGGATTAGTGACTGGAAGAAAATGACTTACTATTCGATATCGCCGTTGTGACTCCGGCCCCTGAATATACACTGCTCTGGGCAGCCGAATATGGCCATCTGATCGTTGTTACTGTCGCTGATGATTGATTGATTGATTGATTGTAGGGTTTTAACGCGCCGACGCAACGCAGGCGATGAGGCGCGCCGTAGTGGAGGGCTCCGGATTAATTTTGACCACCTGGGGATCTTTAACGTGCGCCGAAATCTCGTACACACGGGCGTTTTTGCTTTTTGCCTCCATCAGAAAAGCGGCCGCCGCGGCCGGGAATCGAACCCGCGACCTCGTGCTCAGTAGCGCAACGCCTTAGCCACTGAGCCACCGCGGCGGGTATTGTTACTGTTACTGTCGCGACGCCGTCTGCCTGTGGCAGGGCTGGTGACCGTTGTGCCTTCACATTTAGGATAAAGTCTGGAACTGGCTCGGGGAGCCGCAGCACGCCCTTTTTGTCGGCCCGCTGTTTTGCAGTTTCCTAGGTTAGGGGAGAATACCGCCGAACAAATCTGCCTAATCGCGGGGGTGAAATTGACTGTCGCAACATCGCCGTCGGAAGGGGACAACACTCAGTGCGCGCAATCTGAGCCCACTCCAACAAAACCCTCCGGGCCTCGACAGAAACGTGAAAAAGGAAGAATGAAGGGCTGACGCGAGGAAGAGGGGCGTACCTTGCGGTGTGTCTCAATCGCAAAGGCCCTCTGCCCGCACACGGCATTCATTCAGCTGATGAAATGGGTGAAACTGCACGTTTCACCCATTACGTAGCCCATCGCATTCTTCAGTTACCTTGCACGAGTCTTGAATGTGTGCCCATGGCCACTTGATCTCCCCCTTTCTAGGAGAGGGAGCGGCCGTGATCAGCCACTGCCGCTTGCACATTGTTCTGCTTAACATACAAAGATCGTCTGTTCCCGTTCGGGCCTGCATTGTACCAGTCTTCAACCATCAATGGCCGGCGGTCCCTCTTTTTTTCCGCCGCGAGTTAGTGCGGACCGTGGTGCAGACCACTCCATGCTTCCCCGGACGAGTCAATCTCCTCTGCTGAGAACAACTCAGCCAGCCAATTATTCTCGGTCTTGCCGCATGTCTCGCACAAAGGGATACAACGCATGCCTTTGGCGTCCCGTGCGCTGAGCTTACCCGAAGGCACCGTCGCTTTTGGGGCTGCACCCCTCCAAAATCATCCCTCAGCGGTTCGCACCCCTCAGGCGCTTCGTTTTGTCACGGCCGGACTCGGCTCCCTTCCATGCGAAGGGTAGACATGCACTTTCGTGGCATTTTCATAGCATTTCGTGGAAAGTGCCATTAGTGGCACTTTCAAAAATATGCCGCTTTGTTCACAGGCGACGTACCAGGCATACAGGCAGCATGGCGATGGCCGGAAAAATTTCGGGAGGGGGGGGGGGGGGGGGGGCTGAAGCCCGGTCAGCCCCCCCCTCCCCCCTGGCTACGGCACTGCATCAAGTAGCACGAGGGCTGCCACCTGCCTGGTAGTCTGGGTGTGCTCTAGCTCTGTCATTACGTTGGCAATGGAGTTCATCGCAGCCTGGTGCTGCCGGAAGCCTGTGAGCTGCTCTGAGATGTACATGTACTCCATTTCGTGTGCATGCTGCCAAAAACTTTTGCCCTTGCAACAGCACTTCATTCTGAGTGCTTACCGGAGTAACTTCTTGGGCAAGAAGTTATTGCAGTAAATCCCACCTTGAAAGCTTTTTTATCGTATGGCTTTACGTGTGGTTGCTCATATTTTACTAGCTGTAGCATAGCCAACCGTAACATATCCAGAGGGGTGAGCTGGGCGAGTTGGTATGTGTCATCTTAACAACAGCACGAAAAAGACTGGGACAAACGAAGCAGACAAGTCTAGTGATGATTCACAACTAGTTTTTTGTGGAATGTGCACTAAACATAAACCTTGGCATCAACAGAAGAAAAAAGATGGAACACATTCCACTCGAACGTACTTCCTTGCCCTTCTCCCCCCGCCCCCTCACATGACAAACACTGGTAGAGCCTTTTACTTGACACACATGATCCTTCAGCTATGGACCACTGCCGAGCTGATAACAGAGTTTCATAAAGGAGGAACATCAAGTTCAATGCCGCACTTGTGTTTGGCGGCATGTACTGGTTAAGAAGGTGAACTCTGTCACAAAGTACTGGCGATGTAACACAATCGCCTCCCAGTTTTCAAATGTTGCACGCTTCGATTATCTCTCGGCCTGTCTGCCTGGCACGTCTGGAAAGAAGTACACAAATGGGTCCCACCGTTGGTGTGCATCGTATACACGACTATTGAGCTCTTCTTACAGAAGGTGCTCTATGGGTCCACAATAGTACTGCATGAAACCTACCCTGTTTCAGTGCCTTTTGTAGCAAAATGCCTTAGCAACCCATGCTGTTTCCTTGTCAATGAATGATAAGCTTGTCATTACAGAACACTTGTGGGTACCCTGTATTTTGTTTCCTTTCAACATTACAGGTTTGCAGCATGACGGGAAGGAGTGCAGAGACGCCTATGCTGCGATTGCTGGCATTGTGCAAACAAGGGTACAATGAACTATTGCCTGCAAGAGGATGGCACTGCCTGTAGTTATTCTTTGTTAGAGTATAAATAAATTTCAAGGTCTGAACCCAATACCCATGTACCCTCAATAATAAAGTGTACCTCAATAATAAAGTGTGTCCACATCTTTTGACAGCTGTGTCTGTTTACTTTTCATGCAAACCTGCAACCACTGAATATGTAGCCATGCATGCAAGCAAAAAAGAAACTACACTGAAAATGACTGTGACTAAAAGACGCATCCCGTTCCCATCAAGTGCAATTTTCAGTGCACTACCACTTCTAAACGTGCTGACTCCTGTTAATCATTTCAGTTTGCACCATGCTATAAATGGCTGGTCATACATGTGTTTAAGCGAAGTCCTGGGAACAAATAGAATTCTTTTATTCAATTTACAATTTCCTGTTAGCCTGAGTGGAAAAAAAAATACAAACCAACTGATTGGTTAGCAAAAAACCTGCGGTGTCCTTGGACGTATCCAACTGAAGAATGGTGTGCCACAAATGCGAAACTTCAAACAGAATTTTTTGCTTTTGAACACTGAATAGCATTATTGACAAATGGATTAAGTGAAAGTAACCTCGGCAGCAAAAATACGAACCTATTTTAGGAAAGATCGTCAACACATGGTCAGAAGTAGAGTTCATCGAAGAGTACAATTTCCCAGCATCCACTATGGCATTCCCTGTAGCCATTTCTAGTTTCAGAGTGTAAAACTACCTTGGCTTTTTTATCCGAAGACGGCAATCACATTTTTGCACACAATGGAAGATCAGTGCAGTTCATACTTGCATATGAAATGAGTGAGTATATATACTGTTCTCTTCATGCCTGACCAGAAGAAAAGTGCAATTTGCTTCACTTCAAAGTAGGGGCTTTAGTCTGAAATATCCTGAATGAGTGGAAGCTGAATTGTCACACAATTATAGTTTTACTGCAGCGTCACAGAAGAGTTTAGGTTGTCGAGAAAAATTGGAAGCTCATCACTGCTGACTGAGGGCCATCTTTCAGGGAAACTTGAACAAATATTATGAGCTTCGTATCGTCTAAAGTCACACTAGTGTTTTCCTAGTTTCGCTATGCTGCTGCATTCTTCAGAAATAACACTTCCCTGCAGAAGCGTCTTACTGTCATTGAGAATACCCCCATGATGGTGGTTATGGCCATCCTAAGAGATTGTAAGAATTTTTAAAGGAAACTCTGCAGCGTACCATTTTCTTTGGGACTTTACAAGGCAAATTATAAATTATGCCTTCTATATCAAGCAAATGCGTACTCAGAATATGTACAGATGCTGTGAGTAGCCGTACTGTATGCAAATAAAATATAAGGCATATTTTATGACTGCAGTTTCATAGCACATTCACCATGACTGGCTTCATAGGTCATGATCTCAATGTATATTTTACATCTGTGCAAAAGGAACGTAGTGCACTGAACACACTTAAAATCAATTCTAACTCAGTTAAAGTAACTCACTTAAAATCAACTCTACAGTTTACTTATATGTTCAAGGCAGTAAACCCCTGAGTTTATGTTCGGTTGATTGATCAGTTGATGGACTAACTGAAAGAAACTGAAAGTAACTCAGCAAAAAAGTGCGAACCTATTTCAGCAAAAGCATAATGCATCATGGTCAACAGTACAGTTGTCATCCAATACTGCGATATCTCTAGCACTTTACTGTGGCATGCCTCATAGCCTGTACCTGGCTTCATCGCATAAAACTCCCTTAGTTTGATCCCAAGACTGCGGTCACATTTTCATATGCGTTACCTGATAGTGCATGTCATCATACGTGAACATGTATTCATGTATTACGTACCTCAAATAAATGGTGTCTAAATAAGTAAACCTCTAAATAAAAGCAAAATATTGCAATAACTGTAGCATTGTAAATGTAATCTGGTAGCTTTCGTGGCACAGAGCACCTGTATCAGTTCCCTGTGAAGAGGGAAGCAATTTATGTTATTACATGTCTTATTTTTGGTAACACAGGGGGTTTGGTACCTCGGTTTGCCTCCCCCCTCCACACTTTTTTTACTCACATCCATAGGTGACAGTGATCGATTTGCTGTGGTGAGAGACCCAGGTGGTTCCCTCCATAGAGCAGCAGCATATAGCTGCCCTTGTCTGTAAATTAGCAAATTGAATAGTGGTGCTTTTAATCAAACTTATCTTACAAGGATTATAATATAGTCCTCCTTGCTATAAATTGTTTGCATAGTTTTTGGTATGTATAGAGAATCGCATTTTGCTGACATCAGTGGGATAAACAGGATGAGGTAACAATCAATTACACATCCACAAAGCACACAGATTGTGCCTTAAACTGAATTAGCTTATAAAATAGCTAGCGAGAAGCATATATAGCACACTTTTTAAGTTGAAACTTCCTAATTAATCGTCTCATGTTCAAATATAACGCCGAATGCAAGCTATGCAGGCTATGCAAGAGCTAAGCTAGCTCTTACCGTTTAGCATTTACACTTTATTTTTATCTGAGTAGAAGATTTTGGAGCTTTCTTTTTGCTGCAATTGTATTTGGTGCACTTGAGCCCCACGATGTGCATCATGGGACAAACTCTCGTATCATGATTTTAAGGAATATATGCGCAACCATGCATGTAAACTGAGGTATGTTTTGAAATGCTGATGTTTTGCCATCTGGCCCTTTTATCACGTTTTAATAGCGGTTGGTAGTACGGCTCATCTTTCGCCCCAAAAATAGAAGAATTATGCAGAACTGGGGCTTATTTTGCTGAGGCAATCGAATAAAATACAAAGCAAACACGTGCGCGCTCCGTGCTTGTTGACGAAAAGTCGGAAATGCTGATGAAAAGTGTCGTGTCAGCTCATAGGAACCCCAAAACTTGGAAAGCGATGTGCAGAGCACGCTTGACGCTCCTTTGGGGTGGGATGTATGCAGAAACGGAAATGTTATTATTCATTTTTTTGCGTTAGGCTTAAAACACGTGTGTTTACTCAGCGCCCCCAGTACCAGAGGCGATAGTTTATTTTTTCACCTAATAGCTAGGAATGAAGGCGGTATTCTGTACACTGTTTATACCTCTCGAAATTACGATGCACGGCGACCACTGAAGGTCATCAGCTTCAAAATGAGTCAAGGAAGTTTAAACTGAACAAAGCAAACTCGATCATCCTGTCCAGACGCTTTTGGAATTTGTAAAAAGCTTGCATTGCACACCGCTAAGACGAGGGAGGACGGGGGGAGGCTAGATTGGTGAGTTATAGTGTCATTACTAATACATTATAAGCGTCGCGAGCGATGAGCGAGCGATAGCTTCCGATCGATGCATTCGTGCACGAAGCGAAGCCGACTTTCTGGAAATCGGTGGGAGCGGTGGTTGTTGTATGCTACCAACTGTCCCTGTTCTCGGTTCATTCGATGTCCAAACTATTTAGGAGTCACTGGCTCTCCTTTCATCTAAAAATGGCTCCGTCTGGGAGTCCAGGCACCAGGTCAAACAAGCATCTGAACGACGTGGGTCCAAATTGGAACTAGTTTTGTTTTATATGGTCCCAGCAGATAGGTTTTGCTGGGGGATAACACCTGGCCCCTTAATTTTACAAATATTAGCTTTAGGAATTGTCAGTCTCAGACAAAGCAGCCTAGCTTTTTTACCAGCATTGTTAGCATATTTGCAATTTTTATTACCCATATTCATTAGAAGTAATTCCAAACACTAGTTGATATTACGTTCCAGCCAGTTTGAGTTCAAACAGAAGGCACCGTTGCAGCGCTTACACAATAGGCAATTAAACAGCATTTGCGCACCTTGATTGTACTGTTAAACTTGCTCCACTTTCGTCAGAGTTTTTTTTTTTTTTATTGTGAATGATGTGGTCCCACAGCTGCAACCACTTGTGAAGGACCATGTCTTGGGCCATAACAATTGTATAATGAACTAGGCAGTAAAGATAAGAAATTGTAATATACAAAGGATAGAAAAAGGCAGGAAGTTAAGAAACATCTTTAGTTGGTGTGAGGTATACTACTACTCATTAACTTGGGGATCATAATTGAAGAGCAGGATCATGATGCTACGCTCATTTTGTGAACAGTGGTGTTTAACAATGATTTATCGTGTGATGAGTGGGATTCCCTTCTCAGCATCAAATAGGAAGAATCTGAGCCAGTTAATTGTTACATGTTGAATTCTACGACAGTCAGCCTGAAGACTCAGACAAAAGGAGAAAAAACAGCCGTGCACGGTGTTGCATGGTGCATATCATCCCTTCATTTCCTTGCCTTTTGTTTGTTATTCGAGGCTGACCATTGAAGAGTTGAACTGCTCCTCATGATGGACTTTGCATTTTACCCAACTCCTTGCTAGTATGATCAAGGAAGGAATTGAGGAGCAGGATCTTGCTTTTTGTGGTAAACAATGGTGCTTCGTCTTGTTCCTCACTCATGTGAAGAGTGGAATTCTCTTGATATTGCTCATCGGTAGCGTGAAGAACAGAATGAGCAGAGAGATCATGACCCTTCTCTTATGAGGCACAGAAATCATTCGGTGTGGAGTGCAATACTCATGTAAAGAATGGGATGATGCCCCTTCTGATTTGGTACCAAGAGATACATGCGGATGCAGAGGCATAAATTTAACCTTTTGATAAGTACGATACCCAGAAATGCTTCAGCATCACAAGAGAAAAGAAAAAAACAGCCTAAAGTTGTGCATGCTGCATTGAGACTAGGCGTTTCAGCCTCTTCGACTGTTTCAGCTGTCGATAGCTGTGTGAGAAGGCGTTGTTTTTTTAACCGGCAAACGATTTCACGGGGGAAGTTCCAGAATCAGCTGTATTGACTTGAAAGGATGTGAAAAACAGATGGGAAGATTCCTGTCTACGTGGCCAAAACTGGATTTCCTTTCACTTCTGTACTTGTTCATCCCTATACGGTGAAAGGGAGCCAAGCAAGAAAGCCATTCACTGATGGCTTAAGGGGTGCGTGACCCTTCTCGTAGACAGCAGTCATGGACAAAGTCTCCTCACAGTTCAAGATTCAGAAAGAAAAGAAATGCATGTTGAGGAAGAAAGCATCACATACTTGTGACATGAAGAAAAATTAGAAGTCAATGTGCCTTCTCGTAATTCCTGTTCCCTCACTTTCACTCCTATAAAATAAAGTTTTGATTTGATAATTGAACTCAAGAAGCTCTAGTCAAAGAGCGTATATAGGTGTTTTACAATGCATATGTTGTATGTTTTATTGTCTGAGCACACCTAGAAGCAAACATCCAGCTTCAGTACTGCTTTCACGCTTGAAGGCACAGTTGACTCCCAATAATACGAAGTCCACAGGGACCACAATTCAATCGAACAAAATGCACCTGAACAGCATTGTCATTAGTCCGCAACTCGTTCTCTTTTTCATTTCGTTCAGAATCTTGACTTTTGTTGTGAAGTCGAGCTTATATGTCATGGGTTGTCGTGATAGTGCAGACTTATCGCTAAAATCAAAGCCTCAAATGTTCACCTAACTGCTCACACAGTGCTGTGAGAAACAAAGAAGGTTGAGGGCCTCACAAGAGATGTGAACATTGGCGCGAGTCTGAACTAGCCTGCTGCTTTATCAGCAGTGCACTACCTTAGTTGTGATGGCACCGACATCAGTAGAGAACAATTAGGGCGCTGAAAATGGTTTTATATCGAGAAATGACAGTCACCTTGATGTTTCTATTCAATATAACTTCCAATTAACTAATATAATGGGTTCTAGCTTCAAATTATCAAGCAATTTCTTCCATTGAATTGCATGTAAAATTGCCGGAACCAGCACATTACTTCCAATTAAGTGACTTCAAGTTAGTGAGAGCCTACTGTACTGTCAGTGACAAGATATGTCAACCTGGGCGTTCTGTATCACCCAAAACTCCTTTTACTTGTTCAATAATTACAGCAGAACTGGAGCATTGTGTTTCAGTATGCATCAACATTATCTTTGTTAAAAGTACCATCCAACAGCAGGCAGTGCTCAACCGTGAATGTTCAAGAAAGCCAATTTGTGACACCGCAAAAAATTTCCATTGATTTGATTGATTGAAGGGTTTAATGCGCCAACGCAACACAGGCGATGAGGCATGCCGTAGTGAAGGGCTCCGGATTAATTTTGACCACCTGGGGATTTTGAACGTGCGCCGAAATATCGTGCACACGGGCATTTTTGCTTTTTGCCTCCATCAGAAAAGCGGCGGCGGTGGCCGGGAATCGAACCCATGACCTCGTGCTCAGCTGCGCAACGCCTTAGCCACTGCGGCGGGTAAATTTCCATTGATGCTTAGCATTCACTTCTTATCGCATTTGGACAGTGGAGCCAGTGAATGTGCCAGGTTGGCCTTTTCGGAGTGTGCAAGATAACATTAATCTGCCCTTGTTGGGGCAGGGTGCCTGGCAATGTGCCAGCAGGAATGAAAACACAACACATGAAGGAGGGTGTCTACTACTCAGTGTTAAAAACTAATGACAACAAAAAAAGAGGTGTGAGGTTATAGGGGCAGATGCAAGCATTTTGGCTAGAAATGCTCCTCTGCAGTTATTAGCATACTCAGTCATGCATCTTTGTATCTGATGGCAGGTCATTTAATGGCAAGCTTCCCAAAAGACTCGTTATAACACGAAGCTTGCAAATTTCATGTCAAACAGTGCTATGAAACATTGCCAATTCTGCATTCATCACAGATGGCTAAATTAACTCCAAGGATTTGTGTTTAAGTCGTCAATGCAACAACCACATGCTATGAGCTTGTGTGGCATGCGCTTTGCACGATCAGGTACGTGTTGCGACTGAAGTACCGCTAGGTTGTGTGCACCAAGATGTTTTAGGTTCGACATGTTCAATGACAACCTCTTATTAAACAAGAAAAGAATTTAAATAAAAGGGGGGGTGGGGGGGGCTTGCCAGCTACGTTTTTGTGCTCTGTTCGGGACACCACAGGGACTAGGTGAAGTTGCAAGGCACCAACAAGTGATTGCATTATTGCAGTGGGGCATCTGGTTTCATTTGATAGCTCTGCCATAATGCTAGCATGAAGTT